>NC_056552.1:5799610-6099610 GCF_910596095.1 Thunnus maccoyii
TTGAGTTTATTATAACAGAAAACTGTGAAAACTAGAAAATATACTGAACCACCAATGAATTATCAACGACTTTTGGGCAACTTTGCCTTAAAAAAATCAAAGATTAACAATTAATCAGTTATCAAAATTGTTGCCAATCAACTAATCATTTCAGCTCTAGAGTACTGCCAATATGATAGGGGTCAATAGGGATCAAACTTTTGCCCCAGGGCCCCACAACCAGAGCATGCTGGTACGCAGCATACCATGCTTCCAAGAATGAAGAACCTGGTTTCTTGTGTGCATGTAAACACGTCTCTCCTGCTCTCAACATCACTGCTTAGTACGCTCTCAAGTTTACCTGCACGATTGTTCACCCTGTCAGAGTGTTTGGCTGTTTGGTCTCCAGTCTGATCACCAGTAAGATATTGGTCGCTATAGGGAAGCACTGAGACAATCTAACTGGTAAATGAGACACAAATATAAGGTCTGAGTCTGACATATAAAACAATACAATCACTGACATATACAGTAAGATATATATATACATATATATATACAGGCCTGCATCAGTCTTCTGAGTGCAGCTGCTGTTTGTTCTTCTTCTCTTGAGATATGGAGGCTTGAATCAAACACAGTATATCCCATTGAATTGATTCTGTATTGAGCTGCTGAAGTGCTCATCAGTTCACAGCTGGTTTCACCTCATTTATCATCATCCAGCTTCCTTTACTTTCTTTCCTTATTTATTCCTTTCTTCCTTCTTTCTTTCTTTTCTTTCTTTCTTTTCTTTGGCTCAATCCCCATGTCCCCCCTAAGGCCTAAGCCCTGAACCCTCAAGGACTTAATTGACGTCACCTGGCAAGTGCTCGAGTGCAAGAGGCTGCAAGGGCTCGAAATAGTACATAACCGTTTTTCCCCTTGTAACCTCGTATTTAACGTCACAATGCTATGAACTGTGGGTAATTCCCTCGACTTTACAAAAAGTGTGTAGAAAGGGTTCAAAATGTCTGTGAGAGAGCCCTCATTGCACTTGACGATTTGACAGTAGGATAGCCCGAAGCCCTTGTGGACTTAGCGGGAACGTGCCTCAAAGTCCGTGAGTGTGGACATTGGGATCAGGCCTTTCTTCTCTCCTTCTTTCTTTCTCTATCTCCTTCTCTTGTCTCCTGCTCACACTTACTATACATAAATGCATCACCTGCTGGTGATCATACAGACACTTGAAGCTCACGCAGTTACATCTGCATTATATTTGCACAGATACTGCACATACATGCATACATGCATTTATCTTATGATTTTGTTCTCACCAGGTGCTTTGAAGTCCTACCTGCGGGAGCTCCCTGAGCCGTTAATGACCTTTGAACTCTACAATGACTGGATCCAGGCCTCCAAGTGTGTATCTTTTCAGTATAATTTCGTTGTTATCAGTACAGACCTTCATATGTTATCATCCTGAAATTTAACGCATCTTTTCTGTGGTCCTGCAGCATTCAAGACCAAGACAAGAGACTGCAGGCTCTCCTCAATGCCTGCGAGAAACTACCCCCAGCCAACAACAACAACTTCAAGTGAGTCACTTTCTTAGTTTCTCAGTTTCACACCAAACCTAATTATTACCAGTAATGATCTGCTTTGGCTTCTATGTTTATGATCAAACCGACTCCTATTAGTAACTTTATTACTATAGTTGAATGTCACTTATTAACATTATATTTAGCTATATATAATTAGCTGGTTAGCTAGCCATGCAGCTTTGATTATTTAATGTTAAGTAAAGAAAGCTCACAAACATTTAGCTGCTGTTTTACTGACACTATTTACTCTTTGTGAAAAATCTCTTTATGTCCATCCCCTGTTTTATAACACGCATTTCAATTTGTTTTGACAAAAACAATAATTTAGCTTCTAATAATAGAAAAGGACAATGTTAATGCTAATGTTAATTAGTTGTGGGTGACAGTTAAAACCACTGATGCTAAAGTCACTTTAAAACAGGGAAATTCTGAAGCTTTATGTAGCTGGTTATCCATACCTCACACTGCGGTTAAAGTCAAAGCTGCAGAAAGAAACTGAGCTGTAAAGGACTGTTTGCTTCCATACAGACCTCCCTTATCTGCCCTGTTAGATCAGGAGGAGGATGAGGGAGAAATTAATGAATACTGAAGTTTTTCTTCACTGATATGACACACACTTTCCTCTGTTCTGCAGCTTCTGCAACCCACAAGCGGTCAAAGGTGGTTTTATATGATGGGTGCATTAAGCTAATGTTTGATTGGATACAGTTTTGTTCACGCCCCTGAGTTCAAGATGAGTCTTCAAACATTTGAAAACATTTGACAGGAAGTAAAAATACTACAATTGGCATAATGAGCGATAACTGAACAATTAACCCCAGGACATGGGATTAAAACTGGGAAAATTGATTTTTTATTTCATTTTGTCTTTAACAACGAGTGTACAGGACTGCTCTACAAGCGTCACTGATACCATGTAGAGCTTTCTAGCTGGAAGGAGCCAAGTAGTCTAAACAGAGAGGGGAGTCAGAGTCGAATACGAATGAAAACATACAGAAAAGTGACTTATATACTTGACTCTATATACTATACTATTAAGGGTTTTTAAAACACCTTTTGTGAAAATACAATTTAACACTTTCTAAAGCCATCCGATCTCAAATATTTGAGGGGGAACAACGCCTCTGTTCTTAATTCTTATCTAGTTCCTCAGCAGCTCAGCGTTACTCTATTTGCAGCTGGATTAAGGCAAGCGTTAGATATTGGTTGAAGGGCTTGTCGCATGATCAAAAGAGAGAGGAGGAGCGGCAAAAAGAGGAAGAGGAGGGGATAAATAGCGAGACGGTGCAGCACTTGTCAGTGTCATCATCGAATCGCACAAATAGGGTGTATTTTTAGACAGTCCTCCTCTGAGAAGACCTGTCAGACCTGTCCAGATGATCGCTGCTCGCTGGAATGAGCTGCCTGATGTTCATTCAACTGTAGTTCAGCTCTGGATGAGTCATTCAGCTCAGCTACACTCCGAGAGCCACAGAAACCCACTAGCCCATTTTTGTGTCTCAGAGCCCCCATGAAGAGACTGAAAAAATAATAATAATGATAATAATAGTTTACTGAAATAATATGGTTTAGCTCGGTGTGTTTTGTGGAAGGCAAGTGTTGATGTAGCACAATGAAAAAATCAAAAATCGACATTAAATACACTGTAAGTCTGTTGGAAACTGACCTTTTTTTTAGAGGATAGGTTCGCAATTGTCTTAAAACAACAGTCAGATATCCGTATGAACAGTGAAAGAGGTTTTCCTCTGTAATCATTCCTCTTATTCATACTGGCTATTAAAAGATCCCCTTCAAATGTGCTTTCATTGTAAGTGGTGGGGGCCGAAATCCACAGTCATCCATAGGATTAGCAAGTATAACCCAGTATTTCATTGTTATTTCCCACGTTTCTTACTTTACACATCTCATTTTCGTTGGAGTTTATCTCAATTTATTCTGACAAATAGTAAAGCTGAACCTCCATGTGAACACTACCACATGCTCCAGCTCCTACACAAATGAAATACACAGGAAAAAGGAGAATTAGCTCAGTTTGCTACAACTTTAAGCTAGCAGAACTCAACAGCTTTAAGCGGCTATCAAAAAATCAATATTTTTTATAATTGTTTGACTGTAATGTGTTGGGCGTGACTTATAGTGATGAACCTACAGAGATCTACCAGTGACTCTGCAGCTCCCCTCGGCTTTACAGAGCTTTACTGCAAGTTTCAGCTCGTTGTTTAGCTGTCCGGCTGCAACTTTACTGTTTTAGTTCACTCTCAGCGCTCTCATAGGGTCGTTTTCAACCACAGCAGGCAGCTATTTTCAGAGGAAAAGCTCTAAAAAGCCTCTGTACACTACCTGCTGAGCACCAAACACCAAACAGACACAGGTAGCTGTAGACTATCTGGTGAACATAGTGGAGCATGTAGCAACTAAAGAGCCAGATATTTCCCTCAGGAGTTGGTAGAGAGAAAAAAACAGAGCTAAAAGAGAGTGAATATTGGACTTAAATTCACCAGGTGGACAGAAACACGACTCCAAATGATTGTGGTGCTGAACACCAATTTCTTCTTTGCTCCTACAGGAGTTGTTTTTATCGTAAGTTGTTTTGGATAAAAGCGTCTGCCAAACGAATGTAATGTTTCATTGACTGATCCACAGTATGTCCTGTTTCTCTATTTACAGATATTTGATCAAATTCCTCTCCAAACTGACTGAATACCAGGATGTAAACAAGATGACACCTGGAAACATCGCTATTGTCCTCGGACCTAACCTGCTGTGGACGCACAACGAAGGGTAAGACAGCATTCGTACAAACAGTATCAGCTATACAGAAATGAGTTAGCTTATTGACTTCTGTGTAACAATATAAACTTTAAAGAGCAACTTAAAATCTGCTGACTTATATCATGCTCTGATTTTCTGTTAGTTTTATACTGTTATGATATTAAACATGATCAAAGTTCCAAAACTTGAGGTGAACGTATGTAAAAATGCTTCCTGCAAGTCAAAAGCCAGGGCTTCAACCTGCTCTGAACGCTTCGTTTGCAATATTACCTCTACTTCCTCCTTGTGATGTCATCATATCATGCACACACGTTCACAAACAGCTGTCCGTTCCGTAGCCTTTGTCACTAAGGTTGTTTTATATTTGCATATTTCGGATCGGATTTTGGCTCAAACTTTTACGGATGTATTTGAGAAGTTGATATTTTGAGTAAAGAATGAGAAAAAGAAGTGAAATCCTTTGTTTGTTTATGTAGCCTCTGGAGCTGGAGGAAGCTTCCTTAAACTGACCAATCAGAACAGAGTGGGCTCATCAGGATGAGGGGGGGGGGGGGGGGGGGGGGGGGCTTAAAGAGACAGGAGCTAAAACAGCCTGTTTCAGACAGAGGCTGAACTGAGGGGCTGCATAAAGGGCCAGTATTAGATAAATAAGGAGGTTTTTTTAAATTCTAAATCATGCAAAGATATTCCAGCAGAGCCCCAGAATACAAATATATACACCTGGAAATGTGCATGATACGTCCTCTTTAAGTTACATTTTAAAAGAATATGCCACTAACTTAGCACTGCACTCCTACAACATTGTAGGATTCACAATGAATTAATTTATTCCTATGTCTTGTATAACACAGAGAGAATGAACTGAACGAATATATAATTGAAATAGTCCATATACTGTGTCTTTTCTCTAGTGTTTTAGTGACTGTGGCTGGTTGTTATCATGCTGGGGTGGGTGCAGCAGCTCTGCATCCTCCTGTTCAGCCTAGAAATCTGTTTTTCATGCAGTAACTCGGTGGATGAAGAAGACAGACAGATAAGAGAAGGACTCCGTATCCACAGGGATTCTCTCATCACAGCTCAGCTTCTTTTTCTCATTTTTCTCTGCAGAAAAAAAAAATTGAGCTGCTGATTTTCATGATGCTGCTCAGAGCTCAAAGTGCTACAAGTTCTAATAACAAAATGGCCAGCAGGCACAAAGCTCCAACACATCTCCAGGAGGCTATTCTTATCATACAGTACATTCATGATGGTGACTTAGCAGTTTGGGAAGGGTGAAGGACACCTCCTTTATATCTCTGTGTAAATCTTACAAACTTTTTATCCCTCTTTAACTTTTAATTAGTATTTTAATAGCCCACATTTTTGAAATGGCTCTAATTTTCTCTTTTTAATGTGTCTGTAATATCATGAAAATGTGTTAATCACAGCCTGAGTGTTAATTCTTATGATCCAGACAGCTACTTTTCCTCTATGTCCAATCATAAAAGTCTCTGTCTATTTTCTGTCTGCAGCAGCAACATCACAGAGATGATGACGACAGTTTCCCTGCAGATCGTCGGCATCATCGAGCCCATCATCCAACATGCCGACTGGTTCTTCCCTGGAGGTAAGGAGGGATAATAGAGGAGGAAATAGATATAGTACATGTACTACAATTTTGAGGTACTTGTACTTTACTTGAGTATTTCCATTTGATGCTACTTTATACTTCCACTCCACCACATTTCAGAGGGAAATATTGTACTTTCTACTCCACTACATTTATTTGACAGCTTTAGTTACTTTTCAGATGAAGATTTGACACAATGGATAATATAACAAGCTTTTAAAATACAACACATTGTTAAAGATGAAACCAGTGGTTTCCAACCTTTTTGGCTTTTAACGTCTTACAAAAAGCAGTGTGTAGTCGGGGTCACATTTCACATGTCTATGAGTTGTTAACAGCTCCACCAAATAGTGATTTTTCCCTCTAAACTTCTCACATGCTTTCATTTCAATAAATGTTCAAATGATCCAATATTTCACCAAAAATCAAAGATTAGAGAAAAAGTCCAAAAACTGAAAATAGATTTGTGTATCAGAACTTTGTTTTTTCTTCTTTCCTCTCCCATTAATCATCTCACGACCCCTCAGATTTATCTGGTGACCCTTTGGAGGGGCCCGACCCCTAGGTTGGGAACCACTGGACTAAACTAGCTAACTGTAGATAAAGTAGTGTAAACTAGCTCCACCTCCAGCAGCTACAACAGTAACATGCTGCTCTAACACTGATGCTTCACTATTAATAATCTAATGATGTCACATATAATAATATATCAGTATTATTATTTAGTATTTCTACATTGATGTAAACTTTTACTTATCTGAGTACTTCTTCCAACACTGGAGAGAAATACCAAGGCTTAAGAAAGTATACAAAGATCTATTTATGTTTCTGCACAAAACAACATACTGAATTGTTTCTTCTGTCTTTCTTAGAAATTGAGTTTAACGTCACGGGGAACTACGGTAGCCCCGTCCACACCAACCACAATGCCAACTACAGCTCGATGCCGTCTCCGGACATGGAACAGATGGATCGTAGGCAGAGCGACCAGAGCCGACGGCCCCTCAGCGTCGCCACAGACAACATGATGCTGGAGTTCTATAAAAAAGACGGGTACGACATATTGCAGTTTAAATATGAGGATAACGGTGCACATTTTCAGGCATTCATGGTGTTGCATTTGATTGTTCACGTGAAAAGTGACAGGATGAAAAGAACGAGAATGAAAGAAAAGAGCTTCAGAGAGAAGTCCTCCACACAGCTGACCAATCATGGCACAAAGAGCGGTGTGTGAATATCGGCTCGTCATTTTCTGAGAGTTAAAGAAATGGTCGGGCAAGCACTTATTTCAGAGTATGCAGGCTCCTTTACACTCATGTTGCAATCAATCAGCAACCTCTCTACCTCTGCGATGCACTTACAGCTTCATTCAGGGCGGATCCCAACTGACAGCTGAGCTGACATGTTAGCTTTACATTTTTTCTAGACAAGGTCACAACGAGGCACGTAAAGTTTCCACATGACTGCCTTTTGACAGGGTCGTGCGTGTGGAGTAAGAATGAGAGAATTCCCGCGGTGATTACCAAAGTTTCATGTGAGAAGTGACTCCGGTGAAAAGCTCAGTTTCACTATGAGGTGGACAGAAAGGAGAGTGCATCACTCTTTATCTGCAGTACCTGCCTTTAAGCTTTTTATGTAGCCTAGAGAACAGGGAGACACAGAGAGAGATGACATTTAGTCTGTGAAATGAGGAATCTGACAATCCTCACACTGTGGAGGAGGATTAGCTGAAAACCAGTCTTCGGTTTTCTTTCTCTTTCTCTGTCCGTCTCTGTGTCTCTTTCTTTAATGCTTTAATTCACTCTCGGTCTTATCAGGCCCTGTGGGTAGTCTGAGCTCTGCGGCCGTGGGACCACAAGTAGCCTGCCTAATTAAACCTGGACCGAGTGTGTGCTGGGTCTGATCAATAGAGCTTCGCTTTCAATAGCAACACTCCTCAGAAGCAGCGGGCTCAGCACAGCGAGACTTCTGCTCCTTTGAAAGAGAGGCTGTCTCAGTTTTTATGTATTTAAGATGTTGGATTGGACACAGCTGAAACTTAACGGCAGAATGTGTAGGATTTGTTTGGCTGTGGTTTGTAAACACAACAGCGACAACGACACCACAAGCGTGTTATGTTCTTATAGAGTCCCTGCACCTGTTATTGGCTGGCGGGCTGCATTGAAGCCCAAAAACATCCTGAACACAGCAAAATAAGAGAATACAGTCGGAGGGCAGAGTCTCCGCAGATATAGACACTGCCACACACTTCTAGTGGGTCGTAAGTGATGATTGAGAGGGATTATTTTTGTAAGAGTCTATACAATGTTTTTTTTTTAGTAAAATCCTACTCATTCTGCCTTTAACTTGATAGTCACATTTAAATGTTTTACTTAGTGCACATCCCTCTTAAAAGTTAATTGATGTTCAGACACTAAAATCTTCTCCTCTGGGGATCCGTATCCCCGTAATGTGAGGGATAAAAACGTTCTATTAAATCATCATTGCTGTCTTTATCTTTATACGCAGCCTGGACAGAGTGTAACACGTACAAGGTTACATACAGGGCAGAAAAAACTACAAACGGTGTGAAAGTGAAAGAAAATAGTTGGACGTTTTTATCTTTAACGTGTAAAAGATTAGGTCATAAAATATCATTTTAAACTTACGATGGAAATAAATAGCAGTTTAAGGATTTTTACGACTCTTGTCTCTGCAGAAAATAAACTATATGGCCATTAGTATGTGGACACCAGGACATTACATATCCTAAACCAGGGGTGTTAATCTGCTGCTATAACAGACTCCACTCTTCTAGTTTCAGGCTTTCTACCAGATTTTGGAACCTCGCTGCAGGGAATTTTTCCTGTTCAGCCACAAGAGCATCAGTGAGGTCCAACACTGTTGTTGAGCAATAATGCTGCGTTCATGTCATATGGGATTGATGGGAAAGATGGGAAAGATCCTCATGTTTACTGCTTGCGAGCATTTATTAGACAACTCAGACAGACAGAGTTGGTCGAGTGATGATTAAAAATACTGTGCACTGACAATATACTATAACAGTATATCCGTTATATCTGTGGGTTTAATCACCATGAATGATGGACTTAGGCTGACATGAGGCATCCCTGTTTGCTACATTTTCAAGTACTTCTGTACTATTAAGCACTAAGTCTGATATATCGACGCTTTCAGAAAACTCAGAGTTTCCCAGACATAATGACGACTTGGAAGTTGGCGTGAACAACAACTCTGATATGATGTTAAGGTCTGGCTCACATTCTGCATTGTAATCAGCAATATATTAAAAAAACTGCATCTCAAGACAGTGCCCTGTTCATTCCAATGATAGTTGCTCAATAGACATACAGTACCAGTCAAAAGTTTCTCATTCAAGGGAAACTTGAAACTTTTGACTGGTACTGTATATGTAAAAAACGTTTTTGTACATGCGGCTTTTTGAGACGTTTCAAATTTCATTGGACCTAATGGCTCAAATTTTGATAATACAGAGTAATTTCTGGGGTGTTAATCTGATTTTTTTTCTTTACAGCAGTTTGTGTTGTAATCACTACATATGGGAAAAAAATCTTTTTGGCCAGTGAGTATCTGTGACTACACAACCCAGCTCTGGTTCTGGGAGCTTGTTTCCACTTCATCCCAAAGGTGTTGGATTGTGTTTTGATCATGGCTCTGGGCCAGTCAAGTTCTTCCACACAAACCTGGGAAAAACATTTCTTAATGGACCTGGCTTTGTGCACAGGGGTGTTGTCATATTGAAACAGGAACGGGTCTTCCCCAAACTGTTGCTGGAAAGTTGGAGCTGCACTGTTGTCTAAATATTATTGCATGCTGTAGCATTTAGATTTCCCTTCATTGGAACAAGAGAGCCCAAACCATAAGAAACAGATCCAGATAAAAAAAAGTGCATGTCCACATACTTTTGGCCATATAATACCACCGACTCTCCGCATGATGTACTGGTATGTCATCATCACAAAGAAACCACACTAATGAAAGAACCACTGTTTTGGGGGGATTGTCTTGAATTCATTAGGGAAACTTTGACCTAATTAGGGCTAAATGAAGCAATAATTTTCTCTCATGGTTGAAGCACTTCAGGGAGAGCACATTTCACCCCTCAAATCGCTCTCCTCATTACACTCAGCATGACTCGCATCCCCTGCAGCCCCCCGTCAGGACAGCCTTCCCATTCCACTCTGCTGCTCCTCCATCTTGGCTCTTGTCTCAAAAGTTTATCCTGCCAAAGTTCCGTCGCCGCTTTGATAATGATGCTATTAATGAGCCCGGGGAGACTCTGTCCCCCATGATCTTTGCTCCTGTCCTCATTTTGCTTGTCTCTGTTTTAACAATGCAGCATTAGGAAGATACAAAGGTACAGTATAGATCCTTTTACTCCAGTCATCCTCCCATCGGTCTGTTCATCATGTCTGTCTCAGCTGCACGTTGACAGGAACTGTCTCTCATTCGTCATGTGTGTTTAATGCTCCGGTCAGGTCTGCCTGACACTTGGACTCCTATAGTTCAATGTCTCCTGCAGAGAGAGGGCTGACAAATGGGTGACATGAACAAAGCAGGCCTTTCTCTCTGTGTTTACTTAAGCAGCATCTTTGTAACGTCTGGCACTGGATAGACTTGTTCAGCCTGTGAGTACAATGGCCCCTTCTTGTGCAGTCTTAGCCAACATTACGGTTAAGTTAGCCCCTGTTTTTCCTCTCTGTAAAGGAATAGTTTGACATTTTAGGAAATACGCTTATTACAATATGTAGCTGGACCCAGCAGCTTGGTTGCTGTATATATTTACCATAGAGATATGAGAGTGGTCTTCTCATATGACACGGCGTTTCAGCCATGATTTTAAATAAATACAGCCGTCAACACAGGCCACTTAACAGCTTACGTTTTACCTGAAGCATATTTTTATGCTTCAAGTATGTTTTTTTTCTGTTTTACCAACTAATAACTCCAGTAATTGTCTGGTGGGCTCTGAGCACTGCCAAAATGCCAGTGACCAACACTCAATACTGCGCCTGAACGCATCCTGTGTAGACACATACGAAGCACTGAAGCTGCTCTGCTTTCGTGCTGCTTTTCCACTGTGCAACTTTCAACAATAGAACAAATAAGCAAATTTCCCAAAATGCCAAACTATTCCATTCAGTTATTTCTTTGGCCTGAGAGGAGCAGTTATGATGTCAAGGGGACTAAAACATGCATCCTATTTTTGTTCATTTCATTCAAACTGCTGCTGTGTTGCAGTTACCAAAAATGTTTACATTTCACTCATACACCATTATCATAAAGGAGAATGTGTCATAAAAAAGGGGATAGTAGAGTAAATGTTCTTGCATGCTGTGGATCATAAGTGGAACCATACAAGGCTTTATAAGTGAAGCACAGTGACCCTAGAAGCTGATCCAGGGTCAGGCCTTTTTGAAGCACTAGTGGTGTAGATGACGGACAGAGAAGCTGATCCCTCTCCAGCAGCACGCGAGGGGCAACATCACCCCGGACGATCTGTTTAGGGTGTGGAAACCTGACCCCCTGAACCAACACACGCCCTCCTTTGATTTGATTGGCTGTGCATCTCTGTCCCACTGCAGCATGGGTGTCAGGGTGATGGACACTTCTTGGGTGTCACGCAGGGGCTCTTCTTCTACGCGTAAATCCTCCTCCACGCCACCGAGCGTGCATCCCCCCTACCCGCCCTCTGACGCTCTCATCCCCGAGCAGCCTGGGGAATTCTCTGCTTCCCCCTCCCCCACCCCTCCTCCCACTAGCAGCGACCGAGCCAGGTAAGGCTGTTGTGCCCCGTCCTCCTGTTTCACCCCCCCCCTCCCACACACCCCCTCACCACCTCCCACCTGCTGCTGCTCCCCTCCCCGCCGCGTGTGCTGCTGCGTCCTGCAACTGACAGAACAGCGCTGTCTGCTCTCCCACGTCTTCTTGTCTGTTGCTGTTTTCCCCTCCAAACTGCTCATCCTCTCACCTCGTCACCTCTGTGTGAACCCTGCTGTCTCGCTCCCGATGAAGCATGTCATTTCATACTTTGTGACTGCTCTTTAAGTTTCTTTGTTAAATATTTCTCATCCTTGAATGTGTAGAGTCATGTGTGGAGTTCATTTTCTGCTTGAGTGGTGATACTGTGTATCATATGGTGCAAGCAAAGACTTTCACTTCTGTTGAGTTTTGCATAATAAAATGTAGGAAAAGTTGAGGAAAGTTCATCTGTAGTTCAGTAGAAATGGCTCATTGCTGCATGTGCATGAATGATCTGTTTTGTTTTTGCCATTAGTCCAAGCATCATTAACAGCATAACAGTCCATTGTCGCAAGGCCCTGCAATGGATGAGGTGATTGACTTTTCTGTTTTATTTCATTTTCGTGATTTGAAAAGACTTTCATGAGCACCTATTCTTTATTTTCTTTGTGCTGTTCCCTCTGGAGCCCTTACTTCTCTTCCTAACACAGTAATTAGTATTCGCCTGATTTCCCTCCCTCATAATGGACCAAACTTAAAGGATAAAGCTGTCAATTTTCTATATTTTTACATGTTGTCAACAAATCTCATGTGCAGAGCCAAACCAATAATGAACTGATCTACTTACAATTATAGTTTTTGTACCTGAAGCCTGATACATCCTGACATATCTCTGTGCTGTAGACCTCCATTGTTGTCCAAAAACTATTAAAAATACATCAATGAGCCACACTGTTGCACTGGGTGACATGTTCCTTCGCCACAAAGGCAATGGCTGCCGTAGTTAGTTTAGAAACTGCACCAATTTGTCAGAGAACTTCAGAATAAAGTCAAGAGGTCGTGATATGGAGCACAACAAGCTAGCAAAGAACTATAAACAGATCCTGGTGTCTGCTGTACAAGGAACTGCTCTCTGGAGACTGAAAATGTGATCGCTGTTATTAGTCTTTGGAGCTGTTTCTAGACAAACTAATGTGACCAAGCTCTTCATGATGAAGGAACATGTTTCATCATCATTGATGTGTTTTTAATAGGACGGAGGTCTACGGCACAGAGCAATAAGATATATCAGGCTTTGGACACACACACAATACTTGTAAGTAGGATGAGTTAATTGTTGGTTTGGTTCTGCACATGAGATTTGTTGACAATAAGAAAAATATAGAAAATCGCCAGCGTCATCCTTTAAACTTATAAATCAATATATCCCATTTCTTGTTCCTTTAGATACTAATGAATTCATCCACTTTAACAGCTTTTCAGCCTCTGAAGACCACCACAGTTCCCCATGAAACTTTGGTATTTTTATCATTGCAGCTCGGATGATGCATCCTCCAATTGGTCGGACTCCTGTTATGCCTACCCCTCCCCTGAGGAGGAGAGACCGCCTCCCCCTTACCCTTCCTCCTCATCTTCCTCTTCCTCCTCCTCTTGCTCGTCCTTCTCGCTCCCTCACCACCATTTCTACACCCGTGCACCTCCGGGTATGCGTCCCGTCGCTCCCAGTCCCGAATCCGTGCCTCCCGGCCAGTCCCCTCCCCTCCGCCGCTCTGGCTACAGCCCAGCCTCACTCCCCCACTCCCTTTGCCCCTCCCCTCAGCAGCTTGACGTCAACTCCAACCCCAAACCCAACTCCCTGCACCTGCCCAAACAGGCCTCCCTGTCCGACGCTCCGCATGCGCCCCCGTCCGAAACGAATGGCTCCACCCTTTACATCAAACCCCCGCTCGTTCTTACTCGCCACGATCTGTTCCTGAGCTCCCCCAAACCCCCCAACACCCCCCTCTCTGCTCCCCCTCCATGGGCAGCCTGTGCCTGTAACCGAGAGAGAGGAGCCAAGCCGACTAGGTAAATACAGAACCCTGCTTAACTCGTTCGTACAATTCACACACAAATGAAGAGAGGCCCCACAGGGACAGCATGAGAGAGGGATGA
The DNA here is from genome assembly GCF_910596095.1 of Thunnus maccoyii. Classification (NCBI taxonomy): domain Eukaryota; kingdom Metazoa; phylum Chordata; class Actinopteri; order Scombriformes; family Scombridae; genus Thunnus; species Thunnus maccoyii. The sequence continues at coordinate 5,813,468 of NC_056552.1, forward strand.
TGTGAGGAGAAAGAGGGATGGGTGAGATTCAGATACTCCCGACAGCTCCGCCCTATGTTCTGTCTTTTTAATTCCCCTTTGGTTTTCAATCCGTCAGTCATTGAAATCAATCGTTCTTTAGGATTTTCATTATCAAATCCATCTTTAATTAAATAGCCATGTATGCAATCCATAACTTTCCATGTTGCCAGGATATTCAGGAGCCGGTTGCCAGGCAACAAAGGAAATTCAAAGCTTTCGGTGAATACCATTATAAAAGTGGGCGTTAATGAGTCATGCCAGTGGGCCCAGTCAGCCCTGAGTTGTGCACTGCAAGATCAGACCTTCACTATGAAAACACACACACACACACATACAATGATGCATGTTTAAGATGGAAAGCAACATCAACTAACAAAATTACCATGGTGTTTGATATTGGAAAAATGCCCAAAGACGTTCATCTGCATTTATCCACCCCGGCTTTAAATCCTCGCAGCTTCAATCATCCATCCATGCCTCATCTGCTGAAAGTCAGAGCCGGAGACTGTCAGTCACTCAGAGTATAAACTGGTTATGTTTTGAACTTTAAGCCCTTTCCCCATTGGCATTCTGGCTGCACTGCACTGTAAAAGTAAGGAAAATCCATTAAGCCATCAGGGTTTATTTGGGATCTTTTGAACTGTTTCTGCTGCACCGCAGTATAGACTACACATCCGTCTGCAGCAGTGGTCACTCAGGCAATTTGACATTGAACTATGGGTGCTCATATTTTTTTTAAAGAGATTCATGGAAACAGGGTTGACATTATTATTAAAGAGGAGTGAGATGAACAGGACAGCATGTGACTGGAGCGTGTTTTTCTTTCTTCACTCTCTCAGTACTCTAAAGAACAAGGAGCTGTCTCCGGTGATCGGACAGAAGGGAATCCAGGGGACAGTGACCTCTTGTGGACAGCCGCAGCACTCTGAGCACAGCCCACACACCCTGAGGAGAGGTAATCAGGCCTTTGTTTCTTGTATGAGTCACTGAATCCATAACATCATCTATCTGTTAATCTCATTTGAAAGCCCCTTTTCAGACATGCAGCTTGTTAAGTAGATTCTGTTTGCTGGCAATTTCCAAATTTAGTTAATTAATCGATTTGTCGATTGACAGAAAATGAATCGGCAACTATTTTGATAATCGAATAATCATTTTAGTCATTTTTTTAAGCAAAAATTTGCTGGTTGCAGCTTCTCAAATGTGATGATCTGAGGCTTTACTGTGTTATATATGACCTGAATATCTTTTTTTTGGACTGTTGATTAGACAAAACTAGACATTTGAAGACATCATCATGAGCTGTACAAAATTATAACAGGAACTTTTCAATATTTTCTGACATTTTATACAGAAAACAATTAATCGAGAAAATAAGGATTAATAGACAATGAAAGTAATTAGTTGCAGTCCTAGTTTGAATAAGCGTCAAAGTCACTTTTCTGTAACAGTCATGATGGCAATGTTACCAAGCTGCAATCATATCAACATAAAGGCTACAGCAGCACAAGGTTAAATAAACAAAGAGACATATTAAAGGTCCCTCTCGTACCCCCGGTCTAAGAAAACTAATACATTTGTTATTCAATTATTTTCTCTAAATCTCTAAATCAGCTTTATAAAATTCAGTTTAAAAGAACAACACTGTAAATGAGCCAGATTTAAGTTGTAGGGATCTTCTCATGTCAGATCAGTCTAGAAAATTGTTTTCATTCATTGTTTCAAAAGAGGAAAAAAAGAAAAACTAGGAAAACTGCTATAACTCTTACCTGTCTTGAACGTCTGCCATCTTACCCTCTTTCTTCCTGAGAGGACCACGATGAAAATAAGCTTTTAGCTTTATTGTTTTTTATCCTCAACAATTCAATTGTATGTCGGCATTGGCAGACTGCAGTCTTGTATATACTTTGATTGTTGTCAAATAAATCTATCATCATGTCATTTATCCCCTTAATGTTTCAGCTTGCATTTAAGCTGACTGCTTATGATATAAATATCCATCAAAATGCTTTCCATACAGTGTGTGAGAAAATAAGATGCCACAACCTAACATTTTGTCATTTTAACTGTCAGATTGTAGGCTATAAAACAGGAGAAGCAGAATTACAGATTCTACTAATGAATGCTCACATTAACGAGTAATTTTACTGGTGGATCTACAGGGTTGATTAGACTAGTGAGACGCATCCCTCGATGATCATTAATTAACTCTAAAATAAGTTTTAAAATCCATCATTTATGCAGCCAGACAACTGATAACACGTTTTTTTTTCCTTCAGATAATTATTTTCCAGCTCAGTGCCGTTCTCTAACAGCACCTCTGCTCCATCTGGTGCATCAGCTGAAATATCTTGCAAGTCTTGCAGTTCTGTCCATAACCTTTTTGGGTTTTTTGTGTCTCCACAGCAAAGAAGCTGGCCCCAATCCCACCTAAAGGCCCGTACTGTCAGACAGGAGCCATGTCCGACCAGTCGACAGGTCAGCCGTCTCCAGTCAGCCTGTCACCCACTCCTCCCAGCACCCCCTCCCCATACGGCTTCAGCTACCCACAGGGGTACGCCACCATCGGCTCCCCGGGACAGATCCAGATGGCTACCACACCGTCTCTCTCCTCCCCGCCCTCGCTGGCCGGGACTCTCACTAAGGCCAGGCCGACACCCAAACCGCCCCGGCAGAGACCCAGCTTACCTCCTCCACAGCCCCCCACCACTCCTGGCAGCAGTCCCCAGCCTCTGGAGCATTCAGCAGGTCTCCTGGATGGTTTATCTCCTGGGGAAAGCATGTCCACAGGTAAGGTCTTTAAAACAAAAGAGGATAACATTTCACTACATGTGTGCACCTTGACTGGACCGCTGTATTTAAGGATTGCTTTGAGGCACTTCATTTCTAAGATCTTTGTACTTCTACTTTATTACATTTTCAAAGAAATGAATGTCCTTTTAGTAAACTACATCTATCAGAGTTATATTGTATTTTGCATAAATAACATGGAATAAATTAATTTATGCTGTGCACTTCAATACAACATCCACAATCAGCATTGCTTGACCACCAGCTTTTACAAGATAACGTTAATAATAGATCAAGGATATGAAGCCCCTTTTCACTGAATTACAAGAAACACATTTAAAACATGTATTTCAACTTATAAACTTACTCAAGTACTTTTGATAAGAAACTAATTTCTATTTTTGATGAAAGATTTTCTTTATTTGGCAGTTTGTTGATATTTATATGTTAAAGTAACAAAACTGCACATTTTGTATAAGTATATACATATATATATATATATATATATATATACAAGGATATAGAGGAACACGTTTTCAGGACAGTGGAGTTATATTGCCAAATTATTTATCAGATTGAGATATATATTCATAATGGAGTGAAGGGTTTTAATATAACAAGGAATTCAACATGACAAAGCTCATCTGAGAGCATAAAATATTCCATCAATGTAGTGTAGAGTAACACATTATATATCATCTAATATATACACCTAAACTTCACTGCATACTAATTAAAGGTCTGGTGATATTCTGTATTTTTTACTGTAAACAAATCCCATGAAAAGACCAAAACCAACAATGATTGATCAGACTAACAAGTATCGTCTGATATATCTTATTCCTCTGTGCTGTGGACCTCCGTTGTTGTCCAAAAACGATTAAAAACACATCAATGAGTCACGCTGTTGCACTGGGTGACATGTTCCTTCATTACCATGATCACACACACTGTAGTTTATTTGACTCAATCCCACACACACCATCTTGCTGCAAGAAATACTCACTTGAGCCTGAAATGTAGGTTCATCCGCCACTGAAAATAGTCACTAACAAATGCGCAATTTCCTCCTGTTTGAGTAACGTTTGCCAAAAACTACAGTGCCCAGCTGTTTTTGGAAATCACTGAGCCTTCTAAAAAATGAATCTATATATTTGTAACCTGTTTTTAAAGCATCTTCAGTAGTTTTTGCATCTTCAGTAGTAACCAATGACTCGGGACTGAGTGCCACAGAAAGGGTAGTAAAGTCAGAAAGTATTGAGTGAAGGACACCAGTGGTGGAAGAAGTACTTAAGTAAAAGTAGCAATACTACAATGAAGAAATACTCCACTATAAGTAAAAGTCGCGCATCAACAGTCTTAATTAATAAAAAGTACATCAGTATTAGCAGCAAAATGTACTTGAAGTATCAAAATAAAGGTACTCATTATGTAAAATGGCCCAGATTAGGTCATGAAATACAGTATCAATCATAAACTGTATACATTATTGGAATATAAATACGGATTCTGATTGACATTAACGTTGTCATGGGGAGCTAATACATAGTATAATTATTACAAATTATACCGTTGGGTAGTCAGATCTACAACAATGGATATTTTATAAAGTGATCATATGTTTTACATATAAAATATTGATCTGAAAAGTAGCTACATGTTGTTACTATAGCTGTGAAATAAAGTTGAGCACCTAAAAATAAAATACCTCAAAACTGTACTGCAGAGTACTTGAGTAAATGTACTTTGTTAGATTCCACCACTGACTAACACATTATTGGTCTTTTGATGGGATTTGTTGACAATAAGACAAATATAGAATAACCAGTCTTATCCTTAAGGTAATAGTAACTTTATCAGGCTGATTGGTCACTTTTGGAATCTCAACATAAATCTGCACTAAATTATATTATTTGTTGGCTGTTGCTGGATTCTCATCATCACTGGTAGTTTCTAACCATGTTTTTTGTCTGATTTTCCCCTCTTGTTGACTCACTTACAGCGGTATGAGGCGAGAGGTTCAGTGTGATTCTATTTGTGAGAGGGACTTTTAGGGTAAGCAGGAGTTCCTGTGCTAAAGTCTCACCTCCCCACCCTTCCAAACCCCCCTCTATGCCATCCTGGCCCCAACACGGAGCCGGTTTACAGTAGGGTGAAGCTGCCAGCAGATGCAGAGAACGATTCACTGCTCAATGGCAGCTTCTACACCCTGCTCCTTATGTTCTTATACATGACTTCTCCATGTGTATAAACCAACATGAACTACTGTGTTCAGTCCACCTCTAACCCATTTTGTTGGCCTTTGCATGGTGGCTGAGACTGATGCGATGCATGGCTTACATGGGCGTGTCGGACCGTCCAGTCTAAGCAGACCGGGGCGGAAGCTGCAACCTTTTCTTCCCTTAAGATTCCCACCCATAATGCCCTGCTCCGGCTGCCCCTTCACTTCGGCTTTGACTGCCTCCTCCACTCCCCCCCACACACACTCCCACTCCCACTCCACAATGTTGTGCCTCACTGCCCACCGCTCCTCCTCGGTCAACACACTTCCTGTCTGTTCAGTGTCCAGTCGTCCATCACACTCGTTACACCGTGGATGTCATCATTCTCACAAGAGAGGCAAAGAAGTAGCTGTTATTTGTATCAAACTGAGGTCAATGTGTTAGTTTATACATAAGTATAACTAACTAAATTGATCTTGTGCTTTTGGGTTTTGACAGCGTGTTTATAGAATTGATTAGTTGTCGTTTTTAATGCTCATTGATCATGTCTGAATCAGGTTTAAGCATTATGGGTGCACGATATTGACATTTCTGCAAATATCCAATACCGTCTATTATTTTAGCCAACATAGATGCTAATAGTGATACTCGCTGCACCACCACATGTACACTGTAGTTTCCATCAGTGGAGTTACCCTGTCATTACACTGTACAAACTAAAAATCACTGGGTCAAAATTTTACCCAGTTTGGGTATATATACAGTATATATAGCACCAATGCAATATTAGGTTAACTTTACCTAGAACATCGGTTATTTTGACCCAGTTTTACACACAAAAAGCTCAAGTTTTAGCTGAAAACTGTCACAAATTTATTGTTTCTCCTATAAAATGATGTGAATATGACATTTAAAAGATACTCAAGTCATTAACAATCATTGACAAACAGTGACATGTACTGTAAATTTAAAAACAGTAGAATATAACAAGGTTTAGTTTGGGTAAACAACCCGACAATAAAATAAAAAAATACCACTAAAACTAGGTCAAAACAACACCTCGTCTTGAGTGGCTTTCTATGTAAGCCACTATGTTGGTGCTATATTGACCCAAATTTGGTAAATTTTGACCCGGAGTGTAACTTCTGCAGATGCAACTGTCTAAAAAGCAGTGCTTGATTATTACAGTCCTGATTTATTACTAAACATGACACCATATCCGGGTGTCTGCAACCACTGAGGATGAATTACTTAAATTCAAATGTATTAAGCATTAAGTTTGACATATTATATATTATATCATATATTTTGGCTGCAATATTTCAATATTTTATTGTTGCTTTTTTCATTCCATCATTGAACACAGTATTTCCTCAAGTGAAACTTGAAAATTTTATGCAACATTTTTGCATAAAATTTTAACATTGTGCTTTCAAAATTGGCTTGACATTACTACATTAAAACAGAAATGTCCTACGTTTGTACTGGTAATTAACAAATTAATAATCCACATACAGTACACTACATGGCCAAAAAAATGTGGATACCCCTATCCACATAGATATAGATATATTTTATCATTGTCCTCATGGGGGAATTGTTTCCACAGTGCATTAGAGTACATGTACCTCCAAAACATAGACAGATGTGATGTTGTGAATAGCGGGCAATGGAATTTAAAACCACTGTAGCAGATGGGACACAACTTCTCCATCTAATTGTCCTGTATCTAGATTGAAAAATGAATTGATGAAGCACACAGGGTCATGTGCCACACAAGTGATGGCTCTGACATTAAGATCTGAGAGATTGGGGGCATACTTTTGTGTACTTTTGGACTGGGGCAGTTTTTTTGGCAGAAGATTAACACCCCTGTTTTTGGAATGACATGTACAACAATCACATATGATTGCAATGCTCATGTGTCCACATACTTTTGGCCATTTAATGTATTAAATTGGTACAAAACACTGAGATTGAGTAGCATTTATTATTATTGTCCAGTATAATAAGGTAGCAGTCATATCATGCAACCCTGTCATGCATTTTTTTAATTTATTCATACTGTAACTCTGGTTTGGACCTCTGATGACCCACATGCTGTGTGTGACATCATCCAGCATCGATGAACCCACATCTGGAATGATCTGTTTCACTCAACACATCTGTTTCTATTCAAATTAACATTGTGGGGGTTTTTTTCTCCTTTCTGCTGCTCATCCTGTGTGTGTTTGTGCTCCGCCAGGTTCCCTCTGCAACTTGGACATCCCCATCATTAACATGGAACTGGACGGTATTTTTGACTTGCCCCACATCTCCCCCTTCAGGAACTCAGTGGCGCTGCTCGAGTCGACCAACAACAGAGCGGAGTCAGAGGAAGAGTCTGAAAGCACAGTGCTATGACGTCACTGAGTCTCCCCCCTCCCCTCCCCTCCTCCTCCTCCTGCTGGGCTGATTAAATGAAACTCAACGCTACTGCTGCACCGTCTCGCTCAAACCCCCCCCCCCCTAGACTCATTCGTCGACCTTTCACCTCTCCAGCTGGGTCGCTTCAGCCTCAACGACCGCTCTGGATCTCACCTTCACACCTCACCACCTGTACTTGATCCAGAGTTGTAAAAACAAGCTCTTCTATAAAATAACAGAAAAAGAAATGTCCATTCTCACAATCACGAGGCGTTAGTGACAATGCTGTCAGGAGACTTTTGATCGGACACAGAATTTGACATTTTACGTTGGCTGGATCATTTTGATTTTTAGGAAATGTTTGGGTTTTTTTTTTAATTTAATGTTTTATGTTTCTTTTTGCCTTATTTGATCCACTTGCAATATTGCCTTTAACTTCACACACAAGACTGGAAAGAGGCTACTGGGAGGAATGAGTGCTCTTCGCTGCTGCTTTTCATGAGTGAATTTTAACAAGGAAGAACAACATCTGTCCTGCCGATTCTTCTTCTTCTCTCTCTCTCTCTCCCATCTCAAGTTCCTCCTCCATTCCTCAGGGGCGTCCCGTTGAAATGCCTCGCTCTGGCATGTGGTGGCCACAACCCCCCCCCCCCCCCGAATTTCTATCCCACCTGAGCGTTCACTGTGAGTGTGCCAGTATGTCGTTTTGGAAAGTGTGTGCGCGTGTGCGTGTGTGTATTTTGCTAGTGTGTGATGTTTTTGGTAATTGTACTACGTGATGTTGCACTGTTGGTGTCGAGCATAAACAGGAATGCATGTTTTAGACATTTAGGAAATAACAACCAGGTTGCAAAGAGGTTAAACGCCCAATCACACTTTTCTCTATATTTACATTCAATCAGGATTTCAATCACTGAATATTTATTGTTTATACTGTACATTTTCAGAGTATATGAGTAACATTATAAATCAAGTCGGATCATATTTTGTATCTACAGGAGAGCTATAAAGATACAGTTTCCTCCAGATAGAATATAGGTGATGTTGTCAGGGAGCTGCAGTATAAAATATATGAGACATAGTTTATGAAAGGTACAAAAATGGAAGGGTTGGAATTAATTTTGTAAATGCAAGTTGAAAAATTAAAAAAAACTCCATGTGATTACACATAATTATTTTTGGCAGCGAGCAAGGTAGCATGGGATTTTTAATTTTTTCATGTCAAGTGAGGATTTGTGAGGAGCTGAAGACACAGAATGACAAGAATATGCGGGTGTGGAGGCTGGAGTGTGCCAACAGAACGGCCGTCGGAAGTAAACAAATCACTCCGCCACTTCTCGCTCGTCACTGTGGGCGTGTTGACACCAGCTGACAAGGATCTATACATACTGTCACCACAATGTCAACAAGGGAGGGCTTCTGTGTGCGTGTCCCGATAATATTTGAGCTATGTTTTTAGCCTTTTAGTATTTCTTAGCAGTCATTGTCTAATTGAAACAACTCTTCTCCGACAATTTGTACTACTTTGTGCCAAGCTGCAGTTCTTTTGTCCTTGTTGATTGCTGATTTATTATCTTTCAATCAACTTATTGATTAATCAACCACTCATTGTGCGACTAATCAAAGTGGTATGTCAAAAGTTACATAGTCCTGCTTTAACAGAAGAAATAAATGAATTGTGAGATGGGATATGATAGGAAGACACACATTAAATTGAATAACAAAATGTAAACTTTAAAAGCCTTTTTTAAAATTAGCTTAAAATAAGACTTTATTATTAATTGGCAAATTATATTGTTTTACACTGTATAATTTAAATGCAAATTTATATAATGTTTCACTTATTTTAATGATTGTAATTGAACAAGTAAATATAAAAGTGTTGAATATCTCTGGTGGCACACTCCAGGCTCCATATGGGAAAACCTTGAACAAGCATGTTGAGAATCATCCCTGGTAAGACCTTAGCTGAGAGAAATGTTGGAAACCTCTGAGTGAGAACGTACAGGCACAAGTTTTTGTCCTCCTGCCTTGAGGTATTATAACATCCTATCATATCATAACAAAAAACTGAAAACAGTCTTGACGCACTCCCAGAAAAAAAAGGTGCTACTGGCTAAAACGTGTGCACCTTTTTTTCTGACAGTGCAGCACTGTCTGATGACGCTGGTATTTTGGTCTATATTGGTGAACCAGAGGCAAGTGCAAAGATATGTGTATATGTGTTTATTTTGATGAGAGTATTTATACAGATATATTTCTGAATACTTTTTACTAGGTCTAAAGGGTTGTGATTGTTTCCGCTACACATGAATCTCATCTGAGGGGAAGGGGGGGCGGGGGGAGCATTCAAACATGGGACCAGACTTTCCCTGCTGTCGCATCAAAATCTTTTCAGAAATCAAAAGTAAGACTTGAAAATCAGTTCAACTGGAGTGACGAGCTTTGCTTATGACGGCAGCCGTTTGTTATTTGCCTTGCGGTGGGTTTTGTTGTGACCTATCCAGATTTGTAAGACTTTCTTTTTTGTCCTGAGAACATCAGTGCATCCACGACACATGGCCTCAAAGTCACTGTGCTGCTCTACCATCCTCTTTCTGTTGAAGAGCGATATTATTCACAGGACTTTTGTAAATATTGAAACCTCTGTACATACATGGTCTGTATATACTGACAGGGGAGAAATTTAAATATATATATATAGATATATAGATATATACAAATACTGTATTGAAAAATATAAATGATGATGAACATTATAACATTATAGTGTACATATAATATTATAATGTTGCCGGTTCTAGCACAATATCTCCAGTTTCACACGAAATAACATCAAGTAGACTTCGCACAGTTAAAGCAGCTCTAATGGCACTGACTCCAGGTTAAATCTAGTTTATAGATTTTCTCAATAAAAACTGCTGATAGTGCTTGTGTTGCAGAGTTCTTTACTTCAGAATTAACCTCTTGAACCCTGATTTTAGCTTTACAGTTAGAAAAAACTGTCCACACCATTTAAAAATATTGCAAATAGTACTCTTGTGTATAATTTGTTTTTTTTTTAACATTTCCACATAGTTCAACCTAGCATATTTCATATTTTTGAAAATGTTGGGATCTTGTTTAGAATTTAAAATAGTTTTCTGTGGGTTCGCACAATCCTTTTTTAACACAACCTGCAGTTGGGATCAATTACAGGGTCAACAGGGTTTAAGAGGTTAAGAGACACTCTGCAAGGAAACTGCATCACTGTCTTTAAAGTTTGACTTTTAGACAGCAGAAAATGAATCTCCTCAGTTCCACAACATGAGTAAAAAAATAAAAAAGACATACACAGATATGTCCCCATGTTAGATATAAGATAGATTAAGTAATTTTAAAATTAGAGCATGCAAGAACTTTCTTCACCAGCAGAAAAACTACAGAATCAAAGAAAAATTAGACATTTGCTACAATTTAGGGCTGCAAAAAAATATTTTTATTATTGATTAATCTGCTGATTAATTGTCGTTGGTCTGTAAAATGTCAGAAAACAGACCAAAGTCATTTGTGCGACTCAAAAACCAAAAGATATCCTGTTTACTATCACATGGGACAAAGAAAATCCTCACAATAAAGGAGCTGAAACAAGGAAATATTTGGCGTTTTGTGTTGAAAAATTACTTTGATTGATTACTTAACTAACCATTTCAGCTCTGCCACAATTCATACCAACTGAATTCAATCAGTTCCTCCAGATGAGTTGAAATCAATACAGCATGAAATGCTATCACCAGTATTTACAATTTAAATATTTAAAGAAGTTCATGCTGACAACACAAAACATTTTTTAAAAAAGAAGTTATTGTTGCAGTTTGGCTGTGCTGAGGTGAATGGTCTGTCCTGTCTTTGTCTGGATTTCTGTGTTACAATGTGCTGCTCTTCGTTTTGTACTAAAGGGTTTCAGATTAAGGCTTGTACATACATACAGTATTCTTCAAACACAACTTTATTGACAATAATCCTGTCGAGCAGAGACAGTCAGCGAGAGATTCCAGAGACAGTTTCCAGTATTACAGCTTTTGCAAGCATGCCCTTTGAGCACTAAAATACGAAGGCCTTTTTTTTTTACATGAATAGGTGGAATGTACCGGTGATAGACGATGTTCACCTCATAGGTTGTGATACAGGCGGATTTGTGTGTGTTGTGGACATAGTTTCAAGTAAAAGAGGGTGGAGGGATATTTAATAAAAGTGTGTTATGACCAATTTGCAGGGGGTGGGAGGAGGGGCGGGAGGGGGGGTTAATTCGACATTGTCCTGTGTGAAACTCAGCAGCATGCTTTTTAACCATGCCTATGAAATATGTCTCATTTTTGGTCCTATATAAATGTGCTTGTATTTATTTTTTATAAGTGAATAGATCGACCTTTGCAAGAGAAAAATAATTCAGTGCTGCCCTTGACCTTTTTCAGTCAAACTCCCCATCGATTCTGCCAACAGTTTATTTGAATAACTCATGATTTACTGCTTGTTTTTCACCTTCTGTGTTACATTAATACAGTACATTCCACCCTTTTTATCTATAGCAAATAAGAAAAAGCACATTTGACTCAAAACACAGACCAAAATATCTTCAGCTAACATGATGGAAAAGAAGATGATTGTGGCCAGAATCCTGCGCTTTCAGAGGAATAAAATCTGGTTAAAAACTTTTCTGACTCTCAACTGAAATCATAGATGGACTTTCCTGTCAGCAAGCAAGAAAAAACATGCTGCATACAGGTTTGTTTTTTACCCGTACACTCTGTAGATTACACTGTGGTGCATGCAGCCATTGCAAATACATCTTCAATCATCTTTTTTTGTTTTTGCTCAAGTTTGAGTTCCAAGTAAAGGGGGCCAAAATAAAAAGGGAACAAATAAGTGATCAAGGAATCTTTTTAGATTGAAAAGTTCTTTGTGTCGAGCTGTAGTGACGCTGTGGACTCTTTAAAGTTTGAAGTGAAGAGGAAATGCCTTTTCTTGGACATGCTATCTCCCAGTCACCAAGTGGAACACAGTGTAAGATAAAAAAAAAAAAAAAAATCCTCATCCGAATGTCAAAACTATTAAAATGTTTTTATATTACTTGGATTTTCTGTGTTTTTGTTATGAATGATAAATGTAAAAAATGGTGTTCAGAAAGAGGCATCTTGGGACCAAAAAGCAAATAAAAAGAAGAAGAGTACCCAAAGTGCTGCAATATATTAAACGTTGGTATAAAACTGTCTGGTTGGGTTGCAGTGATTTCTCACTACAAGGAAACCTTCAGTCACATCCAAGGTGCTTTAGTGAAGGCCAAACACATTCTGCAGAGGCATAAAACATTCAATTACATTTTTGAATTGCAAGGTAAATCAAAATGTAGAGTGGCTGACAGTGTCAGCGCTGAAAAGCACCTGGCAGGCAGACCATTATGACAACAAGCAACCATGGTGTGTTTACTGATAAACATCAACCTTACAACCTGTTTAGTCATGATCAAAACAGGCTGTGCTTCATGCAAAGAAAAGAGCAACCAATATAATGCAGAGAAAAACTGAAAATAGTATCACATCGGAGTTCCCATTTTTTGATGTCTGTCTGCAAGCACCTCACTAGAATACGTACGTTTTCCCTCAGTTTTTTAAAAACTCAACAGAAACATTGCTTTCCAATAACAATTTCTCTGTTACTCTAACTTATCTACAGACGTCCCTGTCAACCATTTTCATCTTGTTTTGTCTATTGAGGATATTACCACCTAAATGTCATTTTTCAGAGCTGTGAGCATCATAGACACATTTCTATTCACCTGCATTGTATTGGTGTGAAAACTCAAATCTCAGACAGATATTCTCAAAACCTGGACGCATACAACCGAAATAATCTGCATCTGCATGAAGTGAACTGACCCTTTAAATGATGAAACATGCACGATGAGTCCTTACCTTTAATTTCGTTCAAAAAGTTAAACTGTGGTGAGGCAGCTGCTTCGAATGACTTGTCCTTGAGATCAGAATATACAACATAGTGAAATATGACTTTGTGTAGCTTTTTTCCCTTTTCTTCTTTCTTATAAACACTCTGATTCATCACAGAAATTGACTCAATTATCATGATGTCACAATAATGTTATTAACTCAACTGAAATGTACTCTGAGTGCCTCTTACCAAAGTCCATGCTGATGTTTAAGGGTGAGTTGTAGGCCTGCAGGTACTGTTGTGGGCTCTGGAGCTCCTCTCGAGCCAAAAGCTGATGGAGAACCTCCTGAGGGACGATCAGCTCCGGAGTCTCATCCAGCATGGATCCAGGAGGGGCCTTAGAGCACATTCAGACAGGATTATTTAATAGTGGTGAAAACAGGAAAACAAATAGGTGAGATTTGTGTATGAATTTGTTTACAGAAACTCTTATAAATTACATAAAAGTGAACACACCTTAGATATTTCAAGCTGTTCGTTCAGTTTCTGCAGTGCTGACAGGACGCAGCAAACCAGAGTCTCTGTGCTCGATTCCTCATCCTCAACTCCCTTAGCCTCAAGGTCCCCGGCCACCTGATCTGCATTTAGCACCTTCAATCAGAAACATAAATCACTCAGTCAAATGATGGTCATGCATACAGAACTGACAAGGAAATCACACAGACGGGTGACATATTAAGGGAAATGACTGAAATGGCTTGATGAGTATGATATGGATCATATGTTAAGGCCTTCTATTGGTTGAGCACATATAGGAGATTTACAGGCCAAAATGTCAGACACTAAACACCAAAAAGAGGGAATATCTTTTGAAGGAACTGTGTTTATCCATCCAGTAGAGCTCCACGGACTTTAAAAGGAGCACTGAAGCTGATCTGGAGGCTGGTGGTGGAACAACACCTTACTAAAATATTTAATTTGTCAGCTGGCTGTATTTGCCTCATACTAATGAAACTTCAAAGATCGAAAGTAAAGATAAAAAGCAAACCTTGTAGCTCCACTGCTGGAACAGCCTGCTTTGAGGGTTATGTGCCATGAACACAACCTTGGGAGCTTCCAGCAAAATACTAAAAGGGAATGTAAAAATAATAAGTATGGGTTCATATGCTGTATAATATAAGATCAACAAATGTTAGGAACCTTTCTTTGCTCTATAATGATTCCTCGTGGAGGTTTATGGACATACTGTAGTTACACATTTAAGAAAACACAAGAAACACATATATACAGTAAGTGGACAGCACATCAAAGCAAAATCAAACTCTGGACAAATATAATACTTTAAAGAAGAAAATAGCGAATGAATAAATAAACTAATGAACAAGCAGATAAATATACAACAGTTAAATTTATCAACAGTAGTGGAATGTAACTAAGTACGTTTACTCTTTTAATTTTATGCTACTTTATACTTCTACTCCACTACATTTCAGAAGGAAATTTTAGATTTTACATACAAAACACTGGATAACCTAATAAAATTCAAGGCTTTGTTAAAGATAAAACCAGTTGTTCACAACATTTTTGGTTGTCTTGGAGAGACCTCTTACAAAAATCAGAGTCTAGTTGGGGCCCATCGCTACATTTCAGAGTTTTTAGCAGTTACACCACAGAATAATCTCCCTCTAAACTTCTCAGATGGTTTGGTTGATATAACTGTTCAAGGCTCAAAGAAGCTAAACTCTCCAATTATTTCGAGAGAAAAGTCCAAAATATTTATACAAATTTGTGTAGCAGAACTAAGTTTTTTCTTATTTTCTACGTCATTAATTGTCTCTCAGATTTATCTTTTTGGATGTTGCCCGTAGTTTAATCCATTATGTAATAATAATATTTCACTGACAGGCTTTTTTCTGCGGAACAAGTACTTTTACTTTTGATACTTTACGTACATTTTGCTGATAATACTTGTGTACTTTCACTGAAGTGAGATTTTGAATGAAGGACTTTGATTTGTAATTTGTGAATATTTTCACATTGTTGCATTACCTGAAGGAACTCAGTACTTCTTCCACCACTGTTTAACAATGTTTGGACGGTTGTACATACTGTAGTAGTATTGTTAGTTTTGTTTATAGTTTAATTAATCTGTTTCTATCTTTGTTAAGATCTTCTGTTGAACCATAGTCACATCGATCTGTTCACAGGGAAAAATCACAGAAAATATTCAGTAGTAATCAAGCATCAATAATTAAACTTTTAAGATGTCTGCTTCATACTGAAAGCATTTGAACACTTCTTCTTGTGAGTGCAGGCTGTTATTTCAAGACATTACAGATTAGGACCCAGAGCTTTCGAATCTGTAGACACACATCATCATAGCTTGTTTTGATATTTACTGATGCCAGTAGAGTACACGCAACAAACATCACATGATGAATATTTGCTTGATAAACTGGCTCTATGAGATGAATTTACATGAGACAACAGGAAAACTTCGATGAACGGTACTATGAAGTGGATTGTATGACAACACTATAGCATATATGATATTATTCTTCATCATTACCCGTCTGACTGTTGCTGCATATCTTTAAGGTCTTTCAACACAGCAACCAGAACCTCCCTGGAAGACTGGAAGAGAGACACACAGAAAACTGTAAATACAAGACTTCACATATTAATGAACCTTCACCATAGACTGACTGGATATTTGTTTTCAGTAACACTTACTTCAATGACATGAAGCAGACAGGACGGATAAATCAGCAGCAGGCCCGTCATGTAATCCCACGTGTACAGCTTGCTCAACTGAAAGTTGAGTTTTTCATAATGAGCTGTGTGGAAACAAGCAACAGAACAGTCTATAGTGTTTGTTGGAAGCAGGCAGTTGCAGTCAGCGTGAGAGCTCGGCTCTGTTGTACACATAGTCTCTCCTGGGTCTTTTATTGTGGGCTTTCTATTCTGTTTCATTAAGCAGCAGCCACAAAAAAGCTCTTTCAAGGACACACTGCGGGCTAATTCACATGCAGAAGTGTAAAACTTATGAAAACATCCAAACAAGGCAAACAAGAGAGCTTTTTTCGCAGAAAGTAGCTGCAGCACATTTTAGTGATTTTAAGTGTTGGAAAATTGTTCGAATTTAACAGTGACGAATTGATGTTTCCCAGATATCAGCTTTTGTCCAAGAGAACACCATCACCCTTCATTCCCCCCTAACGGAAAATTGGACTGGCATAAGGTGATTAGGTCACTGATGAGAATGAGGAGATGTTGTCAGTGAAGTGGCGTTATGTTGTTATCAACCACTGAGCTGTGCTCTCAGTATTCGTGGCTCTAAGGTAATTGCTGGCTGACCTCCCAGTTCTGTCCTGTCAGCGAGATCGCGGGGGAGCCGAGCAATCACTATGAGCCGCTGTAGCACGATCTTCTGTGGAAACAAAGAGGAAAAAGTCTTAGAAAAACCTGCAATGAAAGCAGAATTGTGTGCAGAAATGACAGACCTGCCCTCATGCAAACATGGAATGAGACACTTAAATCATGCTTGATCACACATTGAGCACATAATAATAGGTTACTTTGCATTAGTTTTCCACTTTTTGCAGCATTACCCACAACAATCAGTTAAATCCAGTATCTATCAGGAAAAAAGATCTCTGAATTAATTAGGAAAACAATCAACATTTTCCAAAACAGAACTATGAATATGCATCTGTACAATAACTTTATCTCCTCTTGTCTGTTATTTTATACAAACCACATCTTCTTCCACATCCTTCCTCTGTGCCATAAGATAGTGAAATAAACTAGTCCCAGCTTCTTCCTCCGTCTTTTCCTCTGCTTTCAATGGGCCAATCTTTTGCTCGCTGTTTTTCTCCATCTCACCCTCTCCCGTTTGTGCAATTCAAGCACTGAGTGAGAGCTGCCTGCCTTCAGTGTTTATAAAAGCTTATATCCTAGAAACGTATTGTTCCCCAGATGCTATAAAACAAAGCCTGCTGCACTCTGGTGAGATTACAGACGTACACGATAAACACAGGAGCCAATCACAGGCCAGGACAGCCTTGTATTTCAGGTAATAAAGGACAATAGGAGGAGGAACTGTATGATGAGGATGGCAGAGGATGGTGTAGTAAGACGATGAACTGTGTTAGATCTGAGTGACTGTCATAAACTGTTTGCATGATAAGAGCAATGATATGTGGGTTAAAGAACAACAAACTAGAATTACTAATTTGGATCTGAAAAACTCGACTAAAATGTCATCTGACCCCTCAAACTGTGCCGTACACCAGCCTCATGTACACTCAGTATTTGCTGTTCACTTACCAGATTATCACTCAGATGGTGGAAATATTCAGATCCTTTACTTAAGTAAAAGCCAAAATACTGTTGTCTAAAAATACTCCATTACAAGCAAAAGTCCTGAATTCAAAATGTTAAGTTAAAGTATTTATTATCGTCAGCAAAATGTACTTTAAGCACCAAAAGTAATGGTACTTATTATGCAGACTGGCATCTTTTAGGGTGTTATATTATTACAGTATATTTATTATATTGTTTGTTTTTATTTCTAACAAATTACATGTCAGCTCATTCATATTATATAAGAATCACACAATTTTATTGATAATATTAATGATAATACACATAATTTATATAGCGCCTTCCACACACTAATGCAGCTCAAAGCGCATAACAATTTATTTTTTTTTAAAAAGAGCATATAATTTAAACAGTAGTTACAATATTAAAATATATTATTTTTTGTAAAATCTTAATCAGAAAAGTAACTAAAGTTGTCAAATAAATGTAGTAGAAAGTACAGTATTTCCCTCTGAAATGTAGTGGAGTGGAAGTATAAAGTAACATCAAATGGAAATACTCAAGTACAATATAAGTACCCCAAAATTGTACTTAAGTACCGTACTTGAGTAAATGTACTTTGTCACTTTCCACCACTGATGACAACTAATTACATTATCCTTTTACAAACTTTTTATTCAGTCTAAATTAGGAACCAGAAGGTCTCTTTGTAAGTGTGCCAGAAAAAACCCCCCAAAAGTTATTACAATTACAACGTTAAAACAAAGTTATTTTGCTCTTTTTTTCTCCAAACACCCGTTTTGGGACATGTTAGCTACCAAAGCACTAACTTATATTGCTATTAAAAACGTGCTATATTGACCTATTTCAATGTAATATATTGTCTTATATATATAATAGGGGCACTGGCATGATATTTTTATAAAAAATAAGCAGTTGAGGTGATCAGTAACCCTAATTTAATGATTTTTGGCAAATGTTCTTGGGCCTTATTTTAAGTTTTTGCTTCATTTGTGGGCAGTCGGATAACCGTTAGTTAGGATAACCGTTACTACAGGTTACCGTTAAAAGCCTTCAGCACAAACCTCTCTCATTCTCCCGTCAAACACTTCAAACATTGTCACTGTGCTTCCTCCTTCCTCCTCCGAGTATCTTTCATCAGATTGGGATGAAAAGTTTGTGGATTTTTGCGAAGTGGCCATGGTGGCACTCAGCGGGGGATGTTTGGGTCTCCGCTCTCTGTGGGTTGCTACGGCAACGAGTTCGTCACTGACGTCATGACGCATTTGACGTATCATAACAAACAAAAACAAAAATAAACAACAGAGCAAAAGATAGGGGGCAGGTGCCTGGTTTGCCCAGTTGGTAAAGTCCAGTTATTATTATTATTATCATTATTATTATTATTATTATTATTACTATGTACTTTGCAAAACATATGTTACAAAGTGCATCACAAGGCAGTAGAAGCAAGATAAAAAGATAGAAAATATATTAAAATAGAGCAGATATAGTGATAAAATAATAAAAGTAATAATACAAAGAAATAATAATTTTAAAAAAAACATTGTAACTGATACCAGTAAAGGTATTTCAGTGATACCAAACGCAGTTCTATTCGATGACCAGCAGATGGGCCTAATTTAATATTAACTGCGTGTCATGCGCAGTGCGGAGCAGCACTGAGGCGCGTGAGCACAACTGTGCAGGGAAAATCCACCCTAAAACTGAATTGGTGATTGCGCTATTTCGACATCAAACTCAAATGGAAATCAGAGTGCAACTACATGGGCATTTTAATTAGAATTTTACACCCAAATTGCAAAAAATAAATATAAAAAATAAGGGATGAAAACAAAACAAATCAATGCAATGAGAGACCAATACATATTCAAAATAAAGGGGGGAAAATGATAAGAATGATTTTAAAAGGGCGATTCATTTGAATTCAGTGATAGAGAGTCAGTGATCTTCAGAGAAGATATTTCTGTATTATTCTAAGAAGCTGTTGCTTTTTTTTTCAAATTTGTTTTTAAGAGCAAGAGAGTTAAATTCAATCAAAAAAAGAGGGCAAGAGGGTTGTGAGTAAAGAATTTTCCCAATAAAATAAAAAACAACACAGTTTAAAGATTTGTCATAATAACAAATTATATCTTTAAGATTAAGACAGTGCGTAACACTAGTGTTACTGAAAACATGAGAGTTTAAATCAAACCAAAAATTTAAATGTTCCACACATAGAAATACCACAGATTGTGATTTAGGGTGTATTCTCCTTTAAATACGTCGCTGAGCAGAGCGGAGATCTTCAGACAGACAGACGGCAGAGGAGGAGACGCTCGGCCGCAGCAGCTCACATCAGCGGGCTTAATGCACTGATAAACATCTCTGTACGGGGCGATGTTCAGGTAACAATTCACTATAATGTGTCTCGTTTCATATCTGGTGTGAAAACAAGAACATTAAAATACCAGAACCAGTATGCCGTTGGCTGTTTTAGGATCGTTTGTTCGGGAAGAATTTGCACACCCAGTTTTGACAGCTGAGCTCAGCATCATGTGTCTGTTTTCAGTCGCTTATCTTGCTGTCATTTTTAGTCCTGTTTTATGTTATAATGATTACATTCGAGGTATTTACAGTGCATTTATTTAAATATATTATTCGATAAGAAAATATTCTAGTAATGCCTCCTTACTGGTTGTGATGGTTTCTAATCAGTGTTCAACAGGGTCTCTTCCGTTTCTCTTTGGGATTAAAACCTTAACCAAGTATGATTTTATGATCAGTATTTCTAAATAGTCAAGATTTTATAGTGTAGTCTTGTGTCATAGAGTCAGAAACATGAGGACCAATTGCCTGCTCACCCTTTTTAATCACAGATATTTCTTTTATTATATAAATCCATAGGCCAGTATCATATTTAACATTAAGCCGGGGCAGGAAAAGCTCTCAATATATGTTTTATTGCATTTTGCTTCTACAATTTCAGTTTCCCCCCTAGGCTGTGCTGTGGTGGTTGAATATAATCTGAATCTGAATTATTCAGTGTATGACAGAATGAATTTTCACCGGGCAACGTATAGAAGTCACTCACTGTAAGAGCAGCTATAAGCTCTGTATGGATTTCTGTTTGAAGTCAGTTTGTATTTTCTTGTCCCTCAGTGGTTGTAAAGTGTTTTTATTGAATGTGGATATGTGGCTTTACAACGTGCATGCAGGAGGTCAATGTTATGCATTGTGACACTGTACACTACAAAGACCTTGTTCCCGTCTCCTGTACTTTACTTCAACTTTTAATCCTCAGTCTTATTCATGATCACTTTCCAGCAGTGGTGGAGCCGAGCGATGGCCCAATTCTCTTTTTCTTTTTTTTTCTTGTGCAGAACTATTCCTGCACTTTAAGTTTAAAGTCTCCCTCCACTCAAAACTGTTTTTTTCTTCTTGTTGGATGTTTGAGCTTCATTGTGCAGAGTTAGAAGGCTGTTTTCATCTGCTGAAAGTAGAAAGTTTCTTGTGTACCTGTGAGTATGATATGTGACATCACAACTAGTTTGGAGCCAGTTGTGGTCCAGTATGCAAATTATTCAAGTGTGATATGGAAACTTGAAGCCTCCAGTGCACAAACACTGAGAATTTACAGTCAAGTAGGAGACATCTTGAGTCCAGCAGTTAAACTTTTGAAATGAACCATCTTTACATATTCATAGACTCTGGAATATTTAACGAGGGAGAAGGGTTAGGTGTCATTTTAAGGATTTTAACGAGATGAATATTTTTACATATCTTAAAACATGTTTAGAGGGGGTCTTTAAGTGAAGACACCAGGATTTTGGACATGCACAAATTCAACAAAGTGTATTTAAGTAGGGCTGCAACTAACCATTATTGTCTGGATTAATTATTTAAGTCAATGAAATGCTTAAAAATTGTGAAAAAGCCCGGGGTAATGTTTAATTAGCTTGTTTTGTCTGACTAACAGTCCAAAACACATAAGAATATATAAGACAAAGAAAAATAGTAAATCATCACATTTGAGAAGCTGGAAACAAAGTACCTTTGTCCTTTTTGGTTGTCTTTCGATTGACTAACTGATTAATCAACTAATCGTTGCAGCTCTATTTTAGTGTGTTCTGAAATTCCCAGTTGCTTTTGTACTTAAAGGGAAATTCCGGGTTATTTCATCCTGACGTATTTCACATAAATGTGGCCATTGTGTCTCTATGTGTTGTTCTAACTTTGCTCTCACCAGCTTCCTTATAGAGATTCGGGGAAACAAGGACTCGCCCAAAACGACGTTTGTCTGGGCGAGCCCTGCGAGCCTCCTACAGCTCGTCAAATAAACATGAATTTTACGTGAATAATTTCAAACGTTTGTCTCTGATCATTTTGTGCGAGTCCTCGTCTCCCGACACTCTATAATGCAGCTGGTGAGAGGAAAGTTAGCATGATCCATTGAGCCACGATGGCCACATTTATGAGAAATACATCTGGTTGAAATAAACCAGAATTTCCATTTAAAAGTTTTGGCTCGTTTCCTTTAAATAAGGAAATTCTTCACCATTTTCTGCCCACAGGAGTGTTGGGGATTTATTTTAGATTTTGTATCAAAGTTTTGGCTCTAAGACAACGTCCACTAACCACTGATTGATAACTTTTGAGGAATAATTTGGCTTTTTGGTAAATACGCGTATTTATTTACTTGCCGAGAGTTGGATGAGAATATTGCATAGTCAGCAGGCTTAGCTTAGCATAATGACTGTAAACAAGAGTAAACAGGTTAACTATTCTTTTCTCCCAACTTTTGTTTCCCATTAATTCAACTGTGGCCACAAAATGGAAAGCAAGTGAAAACAGCCTGTTTTCCCACGAGAGCAAAAACATTGTTTAACATTATTTGGGTCAAATGGTTTTGTTGTGTCGTGTTGTTGGCTGAGAGTATCTCTGTGTCCCTAGCCTACTTAAGTCAGATGGAGCGCATTAATGGGGACAAATATATGACAACAGCTTTCCTAAGACTCACTAGTTTCTCATTTAGACTTTGGTCGTATTCCCATCTGCTCTTGCTCACAGCTAGTTTGGTGTTCAGGGATTTAACACCAGCTTTCACTCTAATTATGAGTCAGTGTGATGAATGAGGCTGCTGGCCACAGTGGTACCTCCGGGAACTGTGTTTTCTCCTTTAAAATTTGCTGTTTACTCTCAGTATGTATGCTGAGCAAGTGGAAATTAAGTGCTCCCGTCATTGTTCTGCTGAATGTCAAAGTTTGCTTAAAGACATGTGCTGAAATAAAGCTACATTTGTGCTGCATTTTTAACCAAATCAGAGATTTCAAGTGTTATAAAATGTCAGCGGGCTCTCATTAAGGCCAGTTTAATATGTATTTAAATGTATGCAAAGCTACAAGTACGAATCAAATTAAAAATGCTGTCTTGCCCGTAGGAGCACATTTTGGAAACATTGATCTGAAGCTGTGTAGTTAATGTCTCATCTGTTCTTTTTGAGGAACATGTGGTTCTCTCTGTTGTGTATTCATCAGTGCTTCTGGGAATCTGGAGGGAGTGCTTTTCATTATCAATTCCCAGCTGTTGTTTGAAATAATTAACTCTTAAGTCAGTTTCTCACTTGATGTTGTTTCTCCAGCCTTGTTAGATACCAAGAGATTTTCAGGCTCAGAGATGAGGTTATAAGAAGTCAGACGAAACAAGGAAGTTTTCTCTGCTGTGATACGCTGGAGAATGTTGATAGATCATCCGGTCCATCAGCTTGTCTCAGCAGATTCAAAGCTCTGTGTTATAAATTTTCCCTTTTTTAATCTTGGTGTAATGACTCTTGTTTCCTTATTTCTTCCTCTCCAGATTTGTTTGCAATGGAAACGGATATGATACCAAAATTCTCCTCAAAAGACGAGGAAATTGACTTCTGGAAGGCTCTTTCCCTCAAGTACAAAACAAGGTCTGTGATTCATATTGTGGATTATGTGTTTCTCCTCCAGTCAAAGTCTGACATTATGCGTTACCTCTTCAGTAACAATGACTTAGCTTAAAGAATAATAAAAATAATAATAATAATCTTTATTTATAAAGGATTTTTTTAAAATCCACACGACAAAGTACTTCACAAAGGCAGCAAAATAAAACAAAAAATCTGCTTAGTTCAACCTGGACCCAATTTTCCATTTTCTTTTCCATCTTAGTGAATAATTCTGACAAATGTCATCAGTTATCAACTAGTCTTTGTTTGTCTGTGTGTGTGTGTGTGTGTGTGAGACACTAAAACCATCCAATTGGTTGCATGGCTTTTTCTACTAATCATTTGCATACTTTGCACACATGTATCAACAAGCAAGTGTTCCCAACAGTACAAAAGCTGTAAAAGGAAGCAATTGATTTAAGTCTTGTACTTTAAAGGCTGATCAATCATTTTTGGAACATTTGAGGTAATTTGAGGTATCATCACATGCTTAACTGAAGAGACTGAGTAATAATCATAACATTTGATGTAAACATTTTCATTTTACCGTCCTTGTACACTATATTTATTATATGGGCACCATTGTAAATGGTAAATGGACTTCCCTTACAGTACTGTGCAAAAGTTTTAGGTACTAAAAGTAAAGTTAGGATGCATACAAAAATGCTATAAATTGTTTTTATTTATAAATTAGCTTCATACAAAGTTCAGCAAACAGCAGAAACCTAAATGAAATCAGTATTTGCTGTGTGAGCAGCTTTGCCTTTAAAACAGCAGCAGTTCTCCTCGTTACACCTGCACACAGTTTTTCAGCAGGTCAGTTGTTCCTGCATCTAGGAGAAGTTGTCACAGTTCTTCTGTGGATTTCGGCGTCTCAGCTGCTTCTGTCTCTTCATGTAATCCCAGACTGACTCCATGCTGTTGAGATCAGGGCTCTGTGGGGGCCGAACCATCTGTTGCAGGACTCCTTGTTCTTCTTGTCGCTGCAGAATAAATTTGGGACGGATCAGACGCCTTCCTGATGGTATTGCATTATAAACAAGAATCTAAACATCTAAAGTGCCTAAAACTTTTGCACAGTACTGTATACAGTATAGCGCTTTTCTACAGACAAAGCGCTTTACAATTTTCACCTCTCATTCACCCATTCACATACACACTCACACATCAATGCATGCAAGGGACTGGCTTGACCATCACGAGCAACTTGGGGTTCAGTGTCTTGCTCATCCAAAACCTTTTGGGATGAACTGTGAGCCAGACCTTATCACCCAACATCAGTATTGAACCTCACTAATGCTCTTGTGGCTGAATGGGAGAAAAACAAGCCTGAAACCAGAAGAGTGGAGGCTGTTATAGCTCCAGATTAATGCTCATGGTTTTGGAATGACATGTTCACCAATTCTGTTTGGGTGTCCATAAACTTATGGCCATATAGTGTATTACAAGACAGTCAATTTGAGAGTGATGTCTGGTTGTAATCTCTGTATTTTTGAATTGAGGTACCTCTTTGTTAACTACGTTTGACTCAGATTTTGCCATTGATTTACTATCAGATTTTAGATCAAGTAGCTCTACAGCCTCTTTGTGTCTGTGGGAACGACAGCTCAGCAATGCACCACCTCAGGAATGCTTCATCTGCTATCTTGTCATTGGATTTCAGTCATCCATTCTCACTCTTTGAATTAAAAATATCGTTGACAGATCCAGTGTCACGAGTCTTGTGTGAGACGAGCAGTGAAAGCTCCGGTGGAAACCTCTCCCTTTTCCCCCGAGCGACAGCTCCTGTTTCACATTAAACATAAAAGGCTTTCACTTTTCTTTGTCCTCCTGTCTTTGAATAGGTTTATGTAATGGTACTGTTGCTGTGTTTGCTGTTGTGATTACACAACATTTTAATGATCTAAGGGCTACTAAAATTAGCTGTCAAGCTGAAATCTTATCTTATAGCCATTCGCTTGATTAAGAACAACTGATTGGAATCTCACACCCTGTGTTAAAGGAAACAATCTCGGGTGTACACCCAGTTATATAAGAATCTCTAGACAATAAGCTTCCTGCAAAGTCAAGGCCGCCTCCGTTCTGTTTGTGTGTGGTATCTGATGTAGGAATTTTCTTTTCTTAATACTTTTATGATTGTAAAATTAATGTTTTTATATTGAGGCAGTTCATATTAAAATAATCCAATATTTTTATGATAACAAGGGAATAAATGATTGTGTGATGTGAATATGAAATCCACAGATAATTAGCTGCTGACTCTCTCCTCTCTTCAGCCATACCAAAGCTTTTTAGCGTCTTTCAGCTAATTGTTTTGGTTTATGGCTCACAACTTTACTGTTTACTGGATATAAAAATGTCGTTTTATAGGATTTTCTGTCCCTTTAAGACTCTTTGCAAGTCATTAACAACAGAACAATAATTGATTTAAAAGCCTTGTGCATTAACTTATAACACAATTGGTGAGAAAAACCACAAATTTTACAAACTTGTGTTAAATATGCAGAAAATCAAGTGTCATGAAATGTTCTGCCTGCTTTAGGATTGATTCCCTCACCCTAGCCACTCTCATACGCTGGAGTATTTTAAATGCAGGTTGATAACTGTGAAGAGGAAGCACCAGCGTGTAAATTGGTAACAGCCAATCTTTTCCAAGTGAAACCGGTTCAAAGCCTGGCCTTACTGAACACAAGTGTTTGTAAATTGATTTTCTGGCTCTGTGCTACCTCTGGCACTGAAGGTCACATGATGGTTATTCCTGTTACCATTTTTAGAAAGCTAGGTCTGTGTGCGGCCATCTGTGCCCATCCATGACCATATCAGCAGACACTTACATAATCACCACTTTCTAGTAAAGCCGTACAGTGGTCACATATATAATGTTTTTTTTAAATGAAACACTCAAATCAGGTTCCTGGGAATGACCGGTCTATCTGGATAAACATAAACAGGATAAAACTGTCAAAATCTCACATGCAACCAAGTCAGTTCACTTTGGTGTTCTGACAGGTTTTTGTTTGTTTCACAAAAACTGGGCGAGACTGTGGCTGCATTTGGGGGTTGGGCGCCAGAGGCTTGTGCACAATGCATCCTGGTACATGTAGGCACTGACAGCACAGACTCAGCTTTCTCTGTGAATATAGCATGCACTGAGGAATTTATTGCTTCAATTGACTATATTTACCCTCAACACTGATTGGACATCCACATAAAACGTGGTGATTAATGTGTAGAGTTGCTGCCCAATTCCTGCTCTTTATATTTGGATTATAGGCTTTAAAAAATAATGGACGTAGCTACCTTGACGACACCCATTGATTTATGGACTCCCATTTTGATACTTCAAGTTTGCATTTTGACCATCGCCATCTTGGATTTTTGGCACCAGAAGTGACCATATTTGGACAGGAGGGTGGAGCTGTCCCTAATGCTAGCTGCTAGCTTGGTTAGCAAGGTGCATTTACAGTCTGTGGTTAACTGTGATAATGCTAATGCTAATTTTCGCTAGCGAAAAAAACATTAAAACAGAATGTACTTACTGGGAAAAACTGAACATCGGACTTATTAGAGGGTCTTTTAGTACAACCAAATGCTGAACAAGACTTATTTAGACAACCAAAATGTTAAAATTACCCTTCATGAACTGAAAACACACTGAAATAGCGATAGCTGCAGCTATGCCTATACTCTGAATCTGGGGTTAAACCAAGGTTACGTTACCTAATCATGTGGTGGTGGCGACGCGCCTGATGGCACCCACCTGTCACTCAAAGTGGCCACATCCTTAATTACGCATAACTTTAAGCCACCCCCTGCCAGTGGCCAGACAAAATAACATAAAGATAAAATTAAATAAAGCACTAGAAAGCTGTTTTCCAATTGAATGCACCCACCTGCCATGTCTCCCAGGCTGTTTGCATACTGACCTCTTTCTGTCTCAACTTCTTGGTTAATGCCGTCTCTTCTGTCTTCCCACAGCTGCCAGGAGGCTCAAGAGGAGCTGCTGGAGTTCCAGGAGGGAAGCAGAGAGCTGGAGGCTGAGCTGGAAGCACAGCTGGGCCAGGCTGAGCATCGTATGAAGGACCTGCAGTCTGAGAACCAAAGACTCAAGAATGATGTCGAAACACTCAAGGTAACGGCAAGAGTTTGTTGAAAGAGCAGGGAAGATAAATGAAATGATCTGTGTCTCTGTGTCAACACTGAAAGTGTTTTATCGGCTCAGGTTGCCACTTAACACAGTATTGGTGAGAAAGTAGTCCCGTCTGATAAAGACGTTGTAATGAGCTACAGTGATGATGATGATGTTTGATGAAGAGCTGCAGACGACCAGCACACCTCCAACAGGTGAACTACTTATTTTACTTTGCTGTGCTGTGTGATGGAAAGCACTCTCAGGAAATAAAGGAATAATTTGACATTTTGGTAACAAAATCAATCTAACAGCACCTCTTAAGTTCTCTAAGTAAAACACTGTATCTTGTTTGTTTAATTCATACAAAAACGGATGAGTAACTGACTGATGGGGCATTATATCTTAGGCTATAACTTATCTGAAATCACTTCTATGTTCACTTCCTCACTTCTCCCTATAAAATGGAAAATTTACTCAATAATGAGCAGTAAATTGAGATTTTGAATATTTACTAATCGTTATCACTATGCATCATCATTGACAGCGAAATGTTGCATTTCTCAAATAGCGTACATGTCATAGACACTATGGCTGTGTCTGAAATCACTCGGAGCAAATATTCGTAGGACAGAAGTGTAATATGACCATACCTTTTAAAGTGGAAGTCCACACGTCTCAGTTAATGAATCCTGACTTGATTAGAAGATTTAAAAAATAGTCAAAAATACATAGAGTAGGACTTGGCTATGTATGTGACTGTGTCTGTGAATGTGGATTTATGATGAGACCAGCTTTATATATATATTATTGTATATGTATGTAATCTTAACAATACATTAAACTCTGAACCAAGTAAGTACAGTACGTCTCCATACGTACCCATATGATAAATATTTGATGCTTTTTTTACAGCCATCTTATATCATCACTCGTCCTTGAGTGCAGTCTCTTGGGAGTGAGGAGAAGTGAAGTCAGGCTGTAACAGCTGCTGCTGCTGCCCTCGATGCACTTGTGATGCACTTGTATTTTTTTCTGGTGAGCCTGCAGCTTCGTCCTGGTTATATGTAAGGGGTCACAGGCTCATATTGAGATTGCACCTAGAGTATAAGGGCTGGTAATAAAACCTTGTCCCATGACCAGGAAAATAAAAGGTTGCCCTCGGGAAGAATATCACACTGTCATTTCTTGTGGGTCTGTGCTTGTTGGAGGCCGAACTCAGACAGTTATGATGTGATTTATTGGACTCAGTGAGGAGAATAGTCCTGGAGATGAAATAGTTTGGGAATCCATGTGCTATCTAAATGCTAATCTCACTTCATGAAGTGCTGAGGTACCTCTCTTTTCCAGTCTCAGCACTTATCATACCAACACCTGCTCTGTCCTTAGTGGGCTGTATACTGATGCAGCTGATCTTTATGATTCTTATAAATAATGCATCAGGTTGTGTCTCTCGTTCTTATTCTCGCTCCATAATTAGCAAAAGGCGGGTGGCACATTTTTCTGTCCATTTTTCCAGCCCGGTGAGTAAAGTCACCAGCTGGGATGAGACGTGTGTGCCAGGTTGTCTGTTTTGTTTTTCCAGACAAACAGTACACTTCACACATTACCTTGGTTTTGGGCAAAAAACACTCAAGTGGTCATTTCGGAGCAACAATGCACTGTTGGCTTTTCAGAGATGCATTCCTGCTCTATATAATACAAAACCGTTCCTTATTGTGGGTTAGATCACATACTTTCACCCATTGTTGACAGTTTTTTGTACAAACTACAGTGGCTCTGAGGAGCAAAACACAGCAGCATTACTGAAACACAGCATTTGTTAAAGTTCCCCTCTAGTCATGGTTTAAGCCATGTAAAATGCTTTGCTTTAGATAATATATTGTGTCTGATATATTGTCTGATTTTGTTTTTTTCTGCAAAATAAGTTAAATTATCTTGTTAAAATCTTTAAATCACCTCTACTCCTCTGCCTTCATTAGGAATTTCAGGATTATGAATATGCAAATTAGCCCCACTTTGCATTCGAACCCCCCACTGCTCACCTGTTCACCTTCGACTCTGCTCATCAGACACAGTAACCTCTGGTTGTTTCCTGTTACTACTGTATGCGGAGGACACAACACCGTTTAACAAAACAGCATCAAACAACAACACAACGACATTTCAGGAAAAAATTACATTTAAGAAAACAAAATTTTAGAAAAGACATTTCAGAAAATAGATGATCAAATCAAAGAACAATACAGCATATCACAGAAAATATGTCACAAAACACCAAAACATTTGAGAAAAGACAACATTTAACAGAACTAATAAATTTTTTTTTTTTAAAAACAACAGCGTAAAGACCACATTTTAGAAAATACTGTCATTTCAGAAAAGACAATGTTTTAGAAAATATATAATTTTGGAAAACAATAATTTTTCAGTAATCAGACATGACATTTCAGAAAAAATTGGGATGTTTACAGATAACAGATAACATGAAATTTCGAAAAGACTATATTTCAGAATGTGTCAGAAAAACCACACAAAAAAAATGAGGGGGAACACAAAATTCATAAAATGTCAAAATTTCTGAAAGACACATTACATATGAAACATTAAGAAAATCATCTCCTGTTCATTCATTTTTTGAAATGCTATAGTGTTTTGTAAAATGCTGTTTCCTGATTTGGTGTTGTGTTTTGTTGACTTGTTTATTTGTTTTATTTTATTAATGTTCTTCCTCCAATGTTGTGCTTTGCACCTCAGAACCACCATACAAAGCACATTACAGCATAAATTACTGTATATCTTAACTGGACTTTCATTGTGTGTTAATGGAATTTGCTGAATGAGATTCATGAATGAGGGAGCAAATAGAGGTCTGTCTGGTCCACGTGTGACCTGCTGCAGTTGATTCAGACACTATAGTAACAGCAGATATAGGTCAGACTTACAGACAGGCCCGGCAGTATTTATCGAGCTGATTGTCCCAGAGCTGGTGGATATATAGGTCACACTTCACATCCTGTGCCTAACAGTGGAGAGGAGGAAAATGCGGGGAGCACTGAAAAATGGATGATAAGATCTAAATGGTGTGCATCAGGAGCTGGTAAATGTGTTTCGGTCTTACATGAAATGTGATCATTATCCTGTCCTGTCTTGCCCTTCAGGAGAAGCTGGAGCAGCAATATTCTCAGAGCTACAAGCAGATCTCCATGCTGGAGGACGACCTTGGCCAAACACGCAGCATCAAGGAGCAGCTCCACAAATATGTCCGAGAGCTTGAACAGTCCAATGACGACTTAGAAAGAGCCAAAAGGTTTGTTTCTGCTCTTAACGCTCACTAGGATAAAAATAAGAAAATATCCCTGAGTAGCATTTGTGTGTCACTGAATTTACCATCCACACAACACCTTGACCTGATGCAAAGGTGTTTATTTTTCTCATTAGTGCAGCCACTTTGTGATCGTTATTTAATCTATATGAAAATTTGCCAGAGGTGCGAGTCTTGTTACAATTAGCAAATGGCTCAAATGCAATTGATTGCTGGCTTGAATTTGATTAAAATCAATGCTGCACTTGCACAACCTTGACATATTGATCACTTATCAGTACTTGAGTAGTCCAAAAAGAGTAGATAGGACTCACAGAAGGCAAGCCCATTTTATTTGACATTTTATTTGTGTTGAATGAAATGCTCATTTTTTTTAGATTTTGTGAAATTCATTATTTTGTTTGTTTTTTTTTCTCTCAATGTTGCTTCCTCCATTTCTTTCTCAGAGCTACTATCGTGTCTCTGGAGAACTTCGAGCAGCGTCTGAACCAGGCCATCGAGAGGAATGCTTTCCTGGAAAGTGAGCTGGATGAGAAGGAGTCGCTTCTGGTCTCTGTACAAAGATTAAAGGATGAAGCCAGAGGTGATTATTGATTAGATTTTACTAATGAGCTAAGCTGTCAGTCACCGCTTCACCTCATTAACATACGACTGCCGCAACTCCCCTCTTACTGATGAACTGTGTCAATTTAAGATATCTACTTTCCCACATAGTTGTACAAATTTCTTTGTGCCCTTAGCAGTTCCTTTTATCTTTTTTTATTTTTGCAGACTTGCGGCAGGAGCTCGCTGTCCGTGAAAGACAGTCAGATGTATCCAGGATGTCTGCTCCAAGTTCGCCCACACAGGACAATGAGAAGATGGACACTGCGGTACAGGCCTCTCTCTCTCTCCCTGCTACCCCACTGAGTAAAGGTCTGGACAACGCCTTTGCCAACCCAACAGGTACGTGCAGCCTGTCTTCCCTTGAGGGCTTTTTTTTTTTTTTTTTCAGCATGCAGGTACAAACTCTGAAATCTGAGATGTTTTGTACTTAAGAGCCCTGAAGCCTGCTGTTGTTTTCATGTATGGACACATCTAGGGAGGGAGAAGTGATTTTTAAAAGGAAAGAATGTGCCTTTATTTATGGGTAGGGTGTGGTATAAAATATCCAATTCCAGGAATACAAGTCAGTGGTTAAGAATAAAAGCATGGCTGTATGAAGAGAGCTGGATATGGCTCCACTACTCAGCATTGTGCCAATCTCCCCCAGTGGCCACTCGCGGTAGTGTAATGAGAAAAATCCCCATTATAAAAGAGAAGTCTGTAAAACTGTTTAAAGGATACCACAAACTGCTAACAATGTCAATTATTACTCTTTGTATTATGAATTTTTAAGCCATGAAAGTTTTGGATTTGCTAGAAAAGTGATTTTAACGTTTGTGAAGTCATTCCAACACAAAGTCTGTGGGCTGAGCGGGACCACGTGCAGTGGGACACGCAAACTGGAGCCAAACCCAAAATCAAGAAAACTTTTTGGCTTTATGCCCCAAACTACAAATTTTCATTCGATGGAATGGGTGCCATCTTTGAGTCTAATATCCAGGTCTTATAATACATCCATGATAAAAAAGCCGTAAAAATACAGTTTGTTAAAACAGCGAGGAATGAGAGTGTGCCAATACATGTTTGTGTATTTTTATCCATGCTAGTTGCTCTTGGGATATATTGACATTCACAGTGAAAACGTCATCTTCTGATTCATCTTTTTCATTCACCCTCCTCCGCTCAGTGCTTTCAAATGGCTACAGCAGCAACTCACCATTAACTCCCTCGGCAAGAATATCAGCCCTCAACATCGTCAGTGATTTACTCCGGAAAGTTGGGGTGAGTCATTCTGCGTTACTGCACTCAAAAACACTGTACAGTATCTCTGTTTATCCATCAGTTTCAGGTCACCTTTTCTCTTCCCACTCCCTGTAGAAAGTCCCTGTGTTTCCAGTGTGAAGGAGAGCATCATCTTCTGTTTATATCTCCCCTCAGGCTCTGGAGTCCAAGCTCGCTGCTTGCAGGAACTTTGCCAAGGACCAGAAGGCTAGGAAGGCGTACGCTCTTGAGAACAGCAACATCCTCAACGCAAACACAGCCAACTACTCGCAGTCACTCCATACATCATATTTTGACAAAGCGTAAGTGAAACCAAACACCCACCTGCCTTTGCTCTTAAATCTTTCCTCTCTTAGTCATGAGTCAGGGATAATTTATGACAAGAATCCTACGGTGTAATGTGATAGATCATTCCTGTCAGATGTGTTTTCAGGATGTCTTATGATAAAAGATTATGTGATGTGGATGATGATGTGTTGGATGACGAAGGTATCTGAGACCTGTGTGCATTTTTCCCAGCAGGACAGAGATGGTCACGTTCCCTGCATTGATTCTGGGTAATTGTAGCTCCTCCGCCTGTTAACTGAGTGTGGTGGGGCGCATGCATGCTGCTGCTGATTATAACAAGGCTCTTTTCCCATGTAGAGCTCATACAGTAGAAATAACCATAACTGTTGGTTAGATGACCTCGCCACTAACTATTCAAGGGTGGAGGTGATGGTGGTAGTGATGTAATGGTGCTGGTATTTCCCCCTTGCCTTTTATATTCTAAGCTGACCTAACAGATGTCTTTCTTGCCTATGTATGAGTGTGAGCAGTTAATTAAAGCTCTTAACTAACATCAAGAGCTTTTATGTATAGGAGTAAAAAACAAGCAAGTTTTGTCACAAGCCTGATGCAAGAGAAACTTGATGAAAGTGAAACTACTTCTACTGCTACTACTGGTTGTCATTAAAGGATCAGACTGGTTTTAGTCTATATTTTTGTTATTTTCAATAAATCTGATGAAAAGACCAAAACTACTTCCCTACAAACAAAACTTCCCTACCCTGTAAGCAGCACTCAGTTCCAGTTCAATTGATTTCTTCTGAAGACTTGAATCTTTTGGTCACAAATATATAGTTAAATTTTGAAAAAAGGCTCAGTAATTCCTAAGATAGATATAGTTTTTAGCCATGCTAGCGGTGTGGCTCTAGGATGCAGTTGGTCCACCACTATGGTCCAGACTGGAATATCTCCACGACTCTTGGATGGATTGCTATGAAGTTTAACACAGTTATTCATGGTCTCCAGATGATGAATCCTAATGACGTTAGTGATCCTTTGACTTGTCCTCTAGTGCCACCATCGATTGTATTTTCCAGTTAGATTTCTCTACAACTGGATGGATTGTCATGAAATTAGTTTCAGACATTCATGTTCCCCTCAGGATGAACTGTAATAACTTTGGTGATTCTGTAAAGTAGCAGCGACTCTGCAGCTCCCCTTGGCTTTACGGAGGTTTATAACGAGTTTCAGCTCATTGTTTAGCTGTCTGGCTGCAACTTTACTGTTTTGGTTTACTCTCAGCACTCTAGTGTAGTTTTCTGCCGCAGCAGGCAGCTGTTTTCAGTGAAAAAGCTCTAAAAACCCAGTGTACACTACCTGCTCAGCACCAAATGGCTGTGGACTAACTGGTGAACATAGTGGAGCATTTAGCAGCTAAAGAGCCAGATATTTCCCTCAGGAGTTGGTAGAGAGCAAAAACAACTAGAAGAGAGGGAATATTGGACTTATTTTCACCAGGTGGACAGAAACACATCTCCAAATAAATGATCATGTTGCTCCGTAAATGCTGGATGCGGAAATAAGCATCTGTTTGCTAACAAGTTCAACATATCAGCTTAAAACGTGATATGTCAGTCGCCTCACAGAGCTGATAGTGTAGTTTTAGACTCTGGAGCTGCAGCACAGTGGAATGAGATATATCAGGTTTGGATACACGAATGATACTTGTTGATAGGATCAATTCATTTTTGGTTTTACTCTTATTCTTTAATAGTCAATCATATTTATTGGTAAAAGTGCTGTTCCGTCTCATTTTATGCTGCTGTGTCACTGTCCTATCTATTGTGTTGACAACAGTTACTTATTGTGTAAGGCCGCTGGTGAGAGCAGGGACTGGCAGTGTGACAGTGTATAGTGTTTCTGCTGTGTGAGAGAGAATAAAGAGGCAGATTATACATATTGAAACGCGTAACCACAAGGGCGTCTGCTTTCAGGGCAGGCAGGTTCATGTACAGGTTTGAAAAAGCCATTTGATCTCACATAATTATCTCCTTTTGATCATTATTTTTCTACTAATTACATTTTAATTAATTGTGTTGAAGCAATTTTTGTTGTGTGAAAGCTTCCCAGAGTCATGACTCAGGCCTAAACCACGCTACAAATACTGATCATAGTCCAACTACGACTCACAAAAGGAAGCAGTTCAACCGGTCAGTGAGGATAACCCTCAAACTTCCTTCCCGGTTTCTGAGATAAAGTTCCATTTTTAGCAGCACATGAGGTCATCCATCTAGAAGTTGTAGCGTCCCTAGTGTGTGAGATGGAGACAGTTTGAGTAAATAATGAGGACAGAATGACATTGTGACCTGCTGCTGCTCAGGTCAGTGCTTTGTGCTGTGTTGGCAGCAGCTACTGGAAAGTGTCAGTGTGTCTGAGGTGGAGATTTGACAGTGATTGTAAACACTGAAGCTTATGTCAAACTGAGAGACTGGCATTAAGAAGGACATGAGAGGTTTATCTGACAATTTGATTAATTTTTACTGTAATTCCCATCTCCATCCTTCTTATGAAATCTCTGTCAAGCCATTTCTGCCAAGAAAAAAAAAGATGAAATGTTACAGAGACAAAAATGGTGAGTCAAATTTATGAGATAGGAAGTATGTCAAAATTTTGACTTTCGATTGGGGTTTTTTAAAAAAACATTTTGACTTGCCATACTTTTCGCATAATTAAGAATTAGTAAGTACATTTTTTGACTTATTATTTACTAAGAGTCAACATTTTGGTTTATGTCATAATTGTAATCTCAGCGTGTGTTCAGACAGAATGTAAAGCGAATTTTAGACATGGCGTGATAACTTACAACATCAATAGAAAGATGCATATTTGCTCAGGTTGGCATGAATTGATGTTTCAAACCATTTCACAGCAGTGATTGATCAGCAGATCTGAGTGATGAGGGGTTCAGAAAGATAATCTGGTACCAGTCCATGCAGTGCTTTAAAAACAACAGAATCTTAACTTAATCCAGTACAGACCATTATCATGTCAGCGGCAGGTAATGGGTTAGTTGGCCATTGGTACTGGTATCATCATTAATCCATCTAACGTTTTGACCTTCCTGGGTTGATGTCAGTCTCTTGTTTTATTTTTTTTTTCAGCAGCAGGACAGTGAACGGACTGGAAACTGGTACCCTGACAGCCATCACCGCCCCTCCTGCTGCCTCCTCCCCTGGCTTAGTGCCCCTCACTGTGTGACGGTAACTCCCCCCTCCGCCCCCCTTTTACCCAACACATCCATCCTGCAACAGAAACTCACATCTACTGTAATAAAAGGAGGCCCAGACAACGATGCAACACAAATGACTAATACTGTAAAACGTTGATGTACTGTTACCTTCTCTCACTCTCTCTGTGTCTGTTGCTCTGACTCAACACTTGTGCTTCGTTCCTGCTGTAATTATGTGTCCATGTCTGTATATTTTATGTGTTACTGTATATGCTGTTTGTTCACCGGCTTGTATAAAGATGACACAGCCGTCTCTACTCTGACACACGCTTTAAGATTCCCTCAGGATCTCCCTTGATTTGTGAAATAATTACTGAGTGCACCATATCATCTTAAAATGGAAATGATATGCAATTTAAATTTTTTTTTTTGTTGTTGTTGGAATTTTTGAGCACACAGTTAACAATTTAAACAGCTTTTTTCACTCCTTCTACAGCAATAACTTCAATTAAAGTAACAGTTAAGTGCACTCACATCCACCTCAAAGCCCATGAATGGGGGGGAAAAAAGGTTTTAATGGGTTGGCACATGTGCAAATGTCCTGAATAATTGTGTGCCACATGGTCTATGTCACCATCAATTATTGATGTTTTAAAAATGTCCACCATATGAGCCTCACAGGCTAATGTTTTAAATATAATAACTGATGTTTAGGTGAGGACTCAAGTGATTTTCCTGTTAACATGTGAGGGAGTCTCTGTGTCATTGTAGTGAGTCTAACAGACCATCTGTCTTCTGAACTATGTGACATGATATGTACAGTATTGGTCATATTGATCGTTATTTATTGGCAGCAGAATTAATTACAGCTGTCGTAGTGTTCAGACCAGTTAACCAGCATTCTTGGATTCTGTAGTCGAAATGTTTTATCCTGCTGAAGCCGGCGTTTTTTCCAAGTTAACACAAAACAAAAAAACATTTTTAGTACTGTACACTTTTCAGTAAGCACTTTGATCCAGGGTGTGAACTTAATCTGTTTTTTTTTTCATTTTTATTCAAGTGCAATATTGCCTGTTTGTTATTGTTCGTAGGTTTGATTTATGTCAGATTTCTTTTATGGCATGTTTTAATAAAATATATAATTATTCTCCATCTATTACTTTTGAAATGTTGACTGGTTCTTACTGTGGAGGAAATTAGACCTGCTACTATTATTTTGCTATATTTTCAGTATCTATTGATTAATTTTGGGGGGTTAATTGATTAATTTAGTATCCAAAATGACAGAAAACCTATTGTTTTCTAACTAAATCAAATTCCCAGAGCCCAATTTTATGTTGTCAAAAGTCTTGATTTGTCTTAACAAGAGTCTAAAACTCAATGACAGTCATTTACAATT
Organism: Thunnus maccoyii; assembly: GCF_910596095.1. Classification (NCBI taxonomy): domain Eukaryota; kingdom Metazoa; phylum Chordata; class Actinopteri; order Scombriformes; family Scombridae; genus Thunnus; species Thunnus maccoyii. Next base: position 5,851,344 of record NC_056552.1, read on the forward strand.
ATATAAAACAGACAAAAGCAGCAAATCCTCATATTTGAGAAGCTTGAAGCACCAAATATTTGGATTTTTTTCCCTTTATAAATTACTTAAAAGTACAAAAACAAACTCAATTATTAAATTTGTTCATCTTTTATCAACTGACTAATCAGACAGTCAAGTAATTGTTTCATCATAAGATGAATTAAACATGGTTAAACTTTTTTGATAACTAATATTGACCCTAATATGTGTGTTCACAGGTTTGTTTAGTTACACTGATCTGATTGCACTCAATTAATGTACCCAAGACTTGAGATCAAATGAAAATATTTACATGTTGTAAATCATGCTGGTGTGTTTCACATTTTTGGGGGTTTTCTTCCTTTTGTTCCAGGCAGCCATTTGTCTACATTCATTTCTGTACAACATGAAAATCCATCAGCAGACTCTTTAAACTTGTTAGAATCATCCAATCCATCACAGAGAACATTAAGCCTGCATTATGTCAAAGTTATATTATTGTTGCTTATTGCAGCACTGCTTTGCTTCACAACAATTATGTAGCTTTGACAAAAATTAATGCACACTCTATGTTTATTTTGAAAGATTAGACAACTTAAGCAAGAATCTGCCAGCGAAGGAAAAAATATATCTCAACATCTAAAACAACACAGCATACATTTGGAAATGGTCAGCAAAAATGTAAAGATGATTTATAGCCACCGGAGGTAAAAACAAAAAAATATGTATGTATGCTTAAAACTTGCCAAAACACTGATATGGGCTGTTAAATTGTAATCAACAGCGCCCCTTGCTGGACAAACATGTAAGTACAATAAAAAAGGAGCTGATCTGACTTTTAACACTTTGGTCATTTAATCACTAATAATCATGTCTCAAAACAGACACAAAATACTCAATTACATTTTCAATTCATCTGTTTGAAGTCATCCTGATGTCATGCACGGATGCTGCATTTATCAGAGTATAAACAGTTTGGCTTCTTGCACAACAGACGTTTTCAGCACTGTAACAAACCATACACTGTGCTTTCTTATTTACTGGAAACTGATGTGTGAAGATGAATTAATAGATCTCTCAGTGAAAGCAGGCCCAGTAGTATTTATAAACCTTATTATCTCAAGGTTTTCTTTACACAAGTGTATCAGGTTATGTACAGTCGCGCATATGTAGTGTCCACGTCTGAAGAGCTGCTCAACATTATATTCTGGCCCAGAAGTATTTTGTGGTACAACAGTGGGGTCAGTAATAGTTCAGGTCTGCTGTGCTCAGCTGCTCCCTCCTTTCTTCTTCTCTGCCGCTTCGTCTATCTGCCTCTGTCTCCTCTCCAGGATCTCCATCCTCTTGGCATCGTTGCGTGCTCGCTCCTGGGCCCTGATCTCTGCCACATCCTCAAAGAACCTGTGCCTGCATGGAGGAAAGAGCATCACATCAATGAACAAGGAAGAATTCACAATTAAGACGGCACTGACTGCTGTAAGCCGTGGCTGTGACATTTCAAATTATTTTGTATTTCAAATCAGAAAATGGAAATCTGAAGATTTTACATAATATCAACTCCTGTAATACGACTTTCAAAAATCTATTGACAACAACCATAAATGTAGGGCTGCAACTAACAATTATTTTTGTTGTTGATTAATTTGTTGGTTATTTTCTTCTTCTTCTTATTATTATTAGACAGTTTCCCAAACTCCAAGGCAATGTCCTCAAATGTCTTGTTTTTACCTGATCAACAGTCAACAAGCTCAAAGATATTCAGTTTACATCATAGAAGACTAAAGAAACAAGAAAATATTCACACTTGACAAGCAGGAGTCAGAAAATTTTGACATTTTTTCTTAAAAATGACTCAAAATTATTGATCAATTGTGAGAATAGTTGGCAATTAATTTCCCGTCTACCGGTTAATTGAATAATTGACTAATCATTGCAGCTCTAGAAAAATGTAGTTTTTGTATGGAGCCCCTTAACGTCTAAGTTTTGGACAGACATACAGAAGTTTATTTTTTGATTAAACTGGGGATTCTGTTACCTAAGTTTGAATGTAATAATAACTGTGTGATTTATAGTCAGTGTCATACTTTTAAATGGCTATTCAACCATTCATTTTACACATGAAGATTAGTTTACTTGTTGTATGAAATCGGTTTTCTGTTTTCTGTTGCTCTGCTGCAGCTTTTTCAACTGAGAAAATAACCCTGATGATGTCATTGCGATGTCATCGTGATGTCATCAGGGTCAACCCGGCATCGCTTTGGGGACAAATTTCTAACAGCAACTCTGTATAGAGAACTGGAGGAAGGGTTCAACAAAAGACACTATCAAGTTGCATTATGGAAATTGGGAATTATGTAGGATCTAGTACTTTTGGAGCTTGGCCCATGAATAGGAACTAAAATTTAGCGTATTTCAGCCTCTGCAACATTGCAAGATTTTTACCATAAATTATTTTTCAATCTGTCCCCCAACTTTATTTAAGTGCAGTGCCAAAACACTGGAGTACCTCTTTAAATTATTTCTCAGTTATCCCCTAACGTAAATGTTTTTTTGGTGGAAATTAATTTATGCATTCACAAAAAATATTTTGTTTGTTTTGCTGTTGATGTATTCCAATTGGTTTTAAACTATTATCTATAATTTACTTGTACACTATTACTTATTTCTGTATTTTACATAATTTGGAATATTTGTATGCAAAATAAGCACCTTGTATCCAGATACTGAATGATATCTGTACGTCTGTTGATATATTTTAAATTTTTTTTTAAAAAACAACTATTAATCATTCCTCCTGTTCATACTGACCATTAGAAGATCCCTTATTATGCACTTACAATGTAAGTGATGGGGGACAAAATCCACAGTCCTCCTTCTGTGCAAAAATATATTTAAAAGTTTATCTGAAGCTAATATGAAGCTTCAGCGTCCAAATGAGTCAAATCAAGTAGATATCTTTCAACGTTACAGTCTTTTTAGTGCCAAAGTCTTTTAGTTACTATACTTCCACTGCAGCTCAACAGGGAAACACTGTCCAAGGAAACACAAAGAGGGAATTTGATGCTAAAAAGACTGTAAATGTGTCAGATATCCACTTGATATGACTAACTCAGACTGCTGAAGCCTCATATAAACTTCACATCAACTTTTAAATGACTGTTTGGACACTGGATTTTGGCCTCCATCACTTACATTGAAAGCACATTTGAAGGGGATCTTTTAATAGCCAGTGTGAACAGGAGCAATGATTACAGCGAGGAAAACCTCTTTCACTGTTCATATGGACACCTGACTGTTGTTTTAAAACATACTTGAGAAATTGTGAACTTGTCCGTTAATATTTTAATAAATAAACAGTAGATGGCACCAACTGTCAGCATGCAGGAGTATGTGAAGGACAGAGGACCAAGGTGCACTGAAACAGCCAATTTAACGTTAAATATTCAAGATTTCCAGATGATAACGAAGCGAAGAAACACAGAACATGCGATAAATCACCTGTTAAAGAAAGCAGTCGCTAGTCCAACAATCAGCGTCCCAAACAAGATTGGCTTCGTCAGACGCTTCCCCGCGGACAGGTTGTGTTGCTTCATTATAGCCAAGTTTGTTAAGTGGCTACACGCCGAAATACAAACAGAAAATTAACCTACATGAGATTTCTAGCTGACCTTCCAAGTGACCATTAGCTAACAGAACAGCTTCTACACACCTCCTCTTGACGACACGGAAGTCAGCTTCTGATTCGGCAGTTAAGGAGAAAGTTAAGGGAAACTTAAATTACAGAGCTGAGCGACCGATTCTCCGTTTTTTTTTTGCAGCTCTTACTGTTGTGAAAGCGTGTTAGGCATTTTAGGTGAAGCCTTCGCGTTGAATGAAACCCACTTTCTATTTCTGAAAATGCAAAAAAGGGAGATTTCACATCTAGACCACAGGTACATCTCAAGTCTCTTAATTGCATCTACGTTTCTCTTGCGTCTTTTCCTTACGTTAATTCCTCCCACTGAGGATGCAAGGAGAGACGCAAGGAAACTATGCGAGGAGAGAGGAATCGAGGAAATTTGTTTTTAGAAAGATGAGACGTCCTTTCCTCTGAAGCGTCACGTAATATTGTGATTGTGAATTAATTTTGTAATAACCCAGAATATGATTGGAGTTTCTTTTGAACACTGGAAAATATTTATTAGGCTAAGCGTTTCAGGGAAAATTGAAACTATGTAACTCATATCAAACCCTACACCCAGGAATTTTCAGCCTCATATGTGACTGAATGGAAATTACAATACATCATGTAAAATTGAATGTGTTTAAAATTTGTTTCTTACTGAAAGACAGACTCTCCCTGACTTTAATTTTATCCAAAATAAAAGTTAATGTGGGAAATTACAGATCATGAAAAGAAGAATTTTTCTTATAAATGAAGAAAGTTGTTTATGATTCTTTTGTTGTTCAGACCGTCAATTAAGTCAAGTGATACAATTGAGTTTACTCTGTAATCTGTCTCCACTCAGTGATGTTGTGATGTATCAAATCAGTAAGATTAGCTGCAGGTTAGTCAATCACAATTTCTAACAGCAATATTATAACACTGCAATCTTCTAATAAAAGCAGGCTACTACTGAACAGCTTGTCTGCTACTGGCTGGTCTTTGGTGTCAAGTTATTCTGAGAGATACCAGTTGGTACCAAACACCAGCCAATAGCTCTATTTCAAAACAGACATGTGTAAACATCACTGATTTGAAAGATAATCATTCTCTCAGTTTTTACACACACACACACACACACACACATACACACACACACACACACACACACACACACACACACACACACACACACACACATATACACACACACACACACTCGTCATGCAATGTCCTGCAAGTGGCGGTAACATTACTGAAACTGAAAGTGTTCAGTCAGTTATTTCAGACTCCATTTTGAGATGATGGAGCAGAGCAGACAGACGTCTAACGCTGGGTGAGTTTTAATAAAACATTCTTATTTCTTATTTTACCATGAAAGTCTCAGTCAGTTACCTCCCTGAGGACTGAAGAGGCGGGATGAGTCAGAATGAACTTCCGTGGATATAACTTCCTCGTGTGTGGTATTCCCCATTTTCTCTGTCTTTGCTGTGACTCTTGTACTGACTTGTTTCTCTTGAATCATGCTTTCTAATCTCACAATCAGTTTTACTGGTTTACTTCTCAGACTGACTTAAGTCCACAAGATGAATGTTTGTGTGGAGGAAGAGGAGGACAGAGCAGAGCCTCCCGTATCCAGCTGTCTGTCTATGAAGAGTGACCAGTCCAAAGGTCTACCTGAAATATTCAGTAATGAACCTGGACCCTCAGACTCAAAGTAAGAGACTGTATCTACTGTAAACTGACCTGGTGGAAGGATGAAGACAAACTGCTCTGTTAAGATATGTCTATTCATTATGCAGAACTATTATAATAGATGTATTGTGTAATTTATGTAACTATTATTATAGATTATTATAGACACTACACATAGTATTTCTGTAGCAACCTCAGAACATCATCCAGGTGTTCTAGTAACTTGTGAAACTGACTGAGAAACAGTGGCTTTTTTATTTGATGAAGCAACCAAATTTGTATCTTGCTTTTCAACTTTTAAACTCTAAAGGTAGGTAAAGGTAACTTCAACTTTTGTGAAAACATGCAACACTGAACACTCTAATGTCAATTTTATCAAACTAGCACGTGAATGCACCACAGAAACAACTCTTGTACACACAGTTAAGAGTCTTTCTTTAGTTGTACACAGTGTCATTGAAAGGTGACCTTCATAATGTATAGACACTTTTTATTTTCATTTTCAGCATCTTTTAACAGAGAATCAAAACGTATTCCCTTCGTTACCTCCTACAGTTTAGTGGTATTTGATTTCAAAACAAAGATTTAACATCAGTGACGGCTAGTTATTCAGTAATTCATTCTTTATGATACAAAATAAACACACAAAATGTGTTGTCCACCTCATTCATTTCATATATACAGAGTCTGCATACAATCATACTGTTGACACTTGTTGACGACTGTTGAGTCACCTGTGCAGGTACATCTCTGACTACATATGCACAAGGAACCAGAATGAGTTAACATGCAGCATGGCTGTCAATGTCAATTCCTAACACCACTAGTATAACACTGCAATCTGCTGGTGAAAGGATACTACTGAACAGCTTGTCTGCTATTGGCTGCAGCAGACATACGTGCACATCACTGATTTGAAGGATAATCATGCTCTCAGTTTTGGAGCAACAGTTCTCATAATGCTTTAGGAGGATATAAACAGGATGTATAGCATAGCCATGGATTCAACAAGTTAGCTGTGGGCTCCAACTTGAACCCATTTTTTAGCCTTTTGTATTACATCCACGTTTCAGTCAATTATTTCAGACTCCATTTTGAGACAATGGAGCAGACAGACAGATAAAAACTGATATCTGATGCAGGGTGAGTGTTAATAAAACATTCTTATTTTACCATGAATGTTTCAATCAGTTTCCTCCCTGAGGATTGTAGAGGGGAGAAAAGTCAGAATGAACTTCTGTGGATATAAAGAGAGGAAAGGAAACAGGGAGATACTAACTTGTTTGTGTGTGGTATTTCCCATTTTCTGTTATTGCTGTGACTCTTGAAGAAACGTTTTTCTTGAATCTCACAGTCAGTGTTACTGGTTTACCCCTCAGACTGACTGAAGTCCACAAGATTCATTTTTGTGTGGAGGAAGAGGAGGACAGAGGCGAGTCTCCAGTATCCAGCTGTCTGTCTATGAAGAGTGACCAGTCCAAAGGTCTACCTGAAATATTCAGTAATGAACCTGGACCCTTAGACACAAAGTAAGAGATTGTATCTACTGTAAACTGACCTGGTGGAAGATGATTCAGTCAGGATGAAGACAAACTGTTCTGCTAAAATATTTATATTCATGATGCAAAACTATTATAATAGATGTATTGTCTAATGTATGTAACTATTATAATAGATCATTATGGACACTACAGATAGTATTTCTGTAGCAACCTGACAACCTCCATGTCAGAATTTATGCTTCAAGATAGGGCTGAATGATATTGAAAAAATATCTAATTGTGATTATTTTGACTGATGTTGCAGCTGAAATATGATTTGTGATATTAGAGGGAATGCTCATTTTTAAATCATTATTCTTCTTTTAATTGAAAAACATATTAAAATGATTATGGTGTGATTTTTGCAGGGATCTGTACCAAACAAAGATGTTTTCTTAAGCCTGTAGAATATGATGTGTAGGCCAGAACATCCCTGCAGCATGGTAATATTTCATCTAAAGTGGTATTTTGACACATTGCTCTTTTGACAAATATTTTGCCTTCTGTAATTTGAAAATTGCAGTAGAGCATATTGTGATTTTGATAAAAATCTTGTTTTATGATCAGCCCTACATCAACAAGATATTCATACATCTTTGTCCTAACATTGAAGTCACTGTAAAGATCTGCAACTATTCAAAACCTGAAAGAATGTGCTTCAAATGTTTAATTCAGTTTATCATGTTTTACTCAAAAAATACCTCAGATCAGCTGTTATGAGCTACCAGATGACGTGTTGAATCAGTGCATATCATAATTGTGAAACGTGTTGAAGGTTACTTGTAGAAAAGCTTTCCTCACTTTGATTATGTGTGTTTGAGTTTTCTCTTCAACTGTTTATGTAAAATATGGTGAAAAAATTAAGCTCAAAGGTCCACTTACAAATGATTTGGAGCTTGCAGTTGAAAGTTCTGCATTATTAGTAAGTGGACCTGACAAATGCATGTAACACACTTTTACATGCAGTGTGTCTTCAACTGCTGGTCTAACAATATTTTTAGAACACTTCTTATCTCAGTTCAAACCTAAGTAACCCAAGCTAAGCTGCCCAAAGGGACTGTAAACAGTAAAGGACATAATCAGCTCTCTTTAATGGAAGGTTTTTTCAGTAAAGCAGCTGCAGGAAGTGTTGAGTTTGTATTAATGGAAACTACAGGCAGATCACTAAATGTTTAGTAAGACAACCAGATAAGAAGCACAGTTAAGGCTTGTTTTCAGCAGAGAGACAAATGAATCTCTTTATGTCAGTTTACAAGACTTAAATGTGTGTTTATGAAAGCAGGAGAGTTTAAATAAAATGAATAACCATTTTCAGAAATGGAGCTACATTTTTACTGTTCTCTGTGACTGTCTTACCTTCTAGACAGTGTCGGCCAAATCTTAATATTTTTCAACAACAATCAACAAACAATTTCAGTGATTAAAAAAATGATGTTTTTACAGAGAGAGGAGTTGTGTTTCTGTGGAGGAGCAGCTGTCCTGCTGTTCTTTGTGTAAGGACGTCCTGAAGGATCCAGTCTCTACAAGCTGGGTACACTGGTTCTTCAGAAAGTTCATCACCTTATACTGGGACCAGCCTGCTTCATTAGGAGACTCCTCCTGTCCCCAGTGTGGAGAAAGATCCAAAACAAGACCTGGTCTGCAGACAGACAGTCAGACCAGCACTGTACAAAGTAAGACTGATTGTTACTGTGTTGGTAATAATGGATAATTATCAGATTGTCTTTGTTTAGTCTCCATTTTTTCTCTTTTTCTAGTGAATATTGCTCTCTTGGAGGAACATAAGATCTATCTGAGGAGGAGATGCGAATGTGTGACTGAAGGAACTGTTGAAGCAGGAAGTGAGACCCTCCTCAACAGTATCTACACCGAGCTCTACATCACAGAGGGACAGAGTGAGGAGGTTAATACCCAACATGAGGTGAGGCAACTTGAAAGAGTTTCCAAGATGAAGATCCTCTATGACACTCCAATCAAGTGTCATGACATCTTTAAATCCTTACCTGACCAACAGAGACACATCAGAGTCGTTCTGACAAATGGTGTTGCTGGCATTGGTAAAACCTTCTCAGTTCAGAAGTTCACTCTGGATTGGGCAGAGGGCTTGGAAAACCAAGATATCAGTCTGGTGATTCTGCTTTCTTTCAGGGAGCTGAACTTGATCAAAGATAAGAAGTACAGTCTCCTCATGTTGATCCATGTTTTCCATCCAACATTACAGAAGGTCACAGCAGAGGAGCTCGCTGACTGTAAGGTTTTGTTCATCTTTGACGGTCTGGATGAAAGCAGACTATCATTGGATTTCATGAACAGCAAGGTTGTGTCTGATGTCACACAGAAGTCACCAGTGAACATACTGTTGACAAACCTCATCAAGGGTGATCTGCTTCCCTCGGCTCTCATCTGGATAACTTCCCGCCCTGCAGCAGCCAATCAGATCCCTCCGTCATGTGTTGATAGAGTAACAGAAGTACGAGGCTTCACTGATGCCCAGAAGGAGGAGTACTTCAGGAGGAGATTCATTGATGAAGAGCTGTCCAGCAGAATCATCTCACACATCAAGACATCCAGGAGCCTCTACATCATGTGTCACATCGCTGTCTTCTGCTGGATCACTGCTACAGTTCTGGAGCACATGTTGACTACAGACCAGAGAGGAGAGCTGCCCAAGACCCTGACTGACATGTACTCACACTTCCTGCTGGTTCAGACAAAGAGGAAGACGCACAAGTATGATGAGGAACATGAGACGAGTCCACAGGAGCTGATGGAGGCTAACAGGGAAGTTCTTCTGAAGCTGGGAAGGCTGGCATTCGAACAACTGGAGAAAGGAAACATCATGTTCTACCAAGAAGACCTGGAGCAGTGTGGTCTTGATGTCACAGAGGGCTCAGTGTACTCAGGATTTTGTACAGAGATCTTCAAAAGAGAGAGTGTGATCTTCCAGAAAACAGTGTACTGCTTTGTTCATCTGAGCATCCAGGAGTTTCTGGCTGCAGTCTACATGTACTACTGTTATACCAACAGCAACACTGAGGTACTGGAAGACTTCCTGAGAGAAGATGACAAACACAGGGAATCAAAACCAGAGTCTTTACTTGAGAAGATTTCTAAGTATTTCAGAAACAGTGATCGGCGTGAGCGATCTCTGGATGTCTTTCTGATGGAAGCCATGAAGAAATCTCTCAGAAGTGAAAATGGCCACCTGGACCTGTTTATTCGCTTCCTTCATGGCCTCTCTCTAGAGTCCAACCAGGGTCTCTTAAGAGGCCTACTGGGTCAGACAGAGAACAATCCAGAAATCATCCAGAGAGCCATCAACAACCTGAAGGAGATGAACACTCATAATATATCTCCTGACAGAAGCATCAATATCTTCCACTGTCTGATGGAGATGAATGACCGCTCAGTACATCAGGAGATCCAAGAGTTCCTGAAGTCAGAGAACAGATCAGAGAAGGAGCTCTCTGAGATCCACTGCTCAGCTCTGGCCTACATGCTGCAGATGTCAGAGGTTCTGGATGAGTTGGACCTGAAGAAGTACAACACATCAGAGGAGGGACGACTGAGACTGATTCCAGCTATGAGGAACTGCAGAAAGGCTGTGTAAGTCCACATATGATTATCAACATTATAAATCAATCACTGAAGAACACAAACATCTCTCATGTCCAGGTGCTCAGTCCAAAAAGTTTTAGCTTCTTCCTGTTGCCTCTGTACCCAACTCTGAAGAGCGTATTTGGGATTGAAACGGTGTACTCTTTTATCTTGTAACAAAGATAAACATCTTTGATTAAGGGAGCATTTTACAGTCTTGAGAGTCATTGGGAAACAAAGGATCAACATTATAAAGCCAATATTACATCAAGGATATCAATATTACTGGAAAGTGTAATGTAAATGTATAGTGCATACTGTAAAGTGTGTATCACTTTACATTAGAGATGCACCAATAGAACCAATAAGAACAACCAATAATTATTTGTTTGCTGTGGCTGATACCAATACGATAAACAATTTTATCAATCCTTAAACAATGTAGGTTATTGTGGTCTGTAATTTACACTAGCCTTGTGCAACCAGGTAGCAACACAGAGAGCAGAGGAGAGAAAGGCAAGAGAGGCAAGATTGTACAGACTACTATAATCTACTCTAAAACCCTGTCTGCTTTGTTACTCTCAGTCCACTCCAATACCAACAGAAGCCTTAAAAAACCTTTTAAAAAAATCCCTGTTCACAACTGGGTTTAGAATGATGTCACTACTCCACAGTCACTGTAAAAAGGCTCTGCAATAACAATAATTACTTTTTCTAATTTCTTGGCCAATAAAATATCAGCCACTGACATCATACATCCCTGCTTTACATGCATGCACATTATAAAACTTACAAACTAGTGTGTTTGTGTGTTCAGCTTGTGTTACAGCTGCTTGTTGCCAAAACTGTACACCAGTTATTCTTGCAACAATTGTCCTTCAGTTGTAACAAAAACTTTGAGAGCAAGAAAAACTTTGTAGTTGGTGTGTTTACACTTATGAACACAGTTATTCTGTTTAGTTGTAAAGAATGTTAAATTTTACAATGTATCCTTCAACTTCTAGTTTTAATACAAACCCAGCAAAAGAATTTCAGGACTTTAGGATTTGTGTTGAAAAACCTTTAAAACTCAGCATTTTATCACAACAGACAGCATTTTACAGTGCAATATATGGAGCTACTGACTTTCACAACTCACTAAAATGTTTAATGTCCAAAATGCCTGAACAGTTGGTTTCACTTTGAATTTAGTCTACAATGGAAAGAGTTTGATATTTGTAAGAAAACTGTTGAAATTATTGGACAATTTAATGTTTTTTAATTTTTAGTATGGGTGTAAACTCAAATCTGTGAACCAAATGGGAAAAAGTTCAAGACTTTCATTGCATTTTCAGGAATAATGTATTTTATATTAAACATTGAGAACACACTATTTTGTAGGAACTTACACATACAGTCTCTCTCTCACACAAACTTTAAAAGTCATACAGGAGTACAGACAAAGACAGTACATCATATTTCCAAATTCAGTTCGTATCTTCAGTTGTGTCTGAGCTGCCACCAACAACAGGTGACACTTCAACATGTGCATGATGCTTCCTATCAGGAGATGATGTCACTTTGTGTAGCTGCACCACCAGTTAAAAGGGAAGTCATGTGAAAGTCTGGTGTTTGGCACTGATCACAATCAGTCAGCAGTGATGATGAGAGTAAATCTGTGATTAGAAATAAGTGTCTCAGTAGGAGGAAAAATATTTATATTTCTGTATTTACTCAAATTCTATAGCGTGTTAAATGAAATTATATGTAATAGTTCCCATTTACATGGAGAAGATACAAGTAATGCACAAGCTTTTTAATCCAACATGTCTAATTAGATCCGTATTACAGACTTGATCAAGGTCAGCAGCATTTTATCGATCTGTGTTGACATGAATAGGTGTCTTAATGTTGTGGTGACATTTGTATGATGTCTGTAGAAGGCTGACATCATGATCCACAATAACACAATGACAAAGTCAGTCTGCTCATTTTAGGGAAAAGCTCATTGATTAAGACATAATAATGTTGAACTATACATTTAAAACCTGAGCGGAGCTTAAGGATTATAATGGATTTTTTCTACACAATTTCTTATTTGTTCAGGTTGAGAGGCTGCAGTTTGTCAGAGTTCAGCTGTGCTTCTCTGGTCTCAACTCTGAAGTCCAACCCTTCCCATCTGAGAGAGCTGGATTTGAGTGAAAACAAGCTGTGGGATTCAGGAGTGAAGCTTCTGTGTGATTTTCTGGAGGATCCGCACTGTAAACTGGAGACTCTGAGGTCAGACACCTTTTTTTTTTTTTTTTTACTTTTTCGCTGCGATTAATATTATGTGAAAGTTGTGATGACACTAAACTGCAGACACAGGGATGATTTTTATGAGGTAAAATCCCCTTGAGATGTAGACATTTAAATGCTGTTTTCAAATAGTTAAATACCATTTACTTATTTAATTTTAAATCATAGTTAACACTTGAAAAACACAATTTCAAACATTCATATCTTTGTTTTAATCAATTACGATAAAATTAAAACATCTGTGACCACATAGACTTTATACTGATCCACACCGAGCATCTTTTTGGTCTTCATATTTAATGTAACATTAAAAAAGCTCTATTGGGTAATTCACTGTTAAGTCACTGTGTCTTTATTGATGTAGCAGAAAGTTGTCATTAATATTAATGAGAGCTCTTTTTCACTGTTTGTATTTGATAGTTATTAACCTAGTTTGGGGTTTCTGTTTTCTAAACTTCTACATTCTAAACCTTCTTCAGTTCTGAAGAGATTATGAAACATTGAATGATTTCAAGCAGGAACTTTGTCTTCTAAAATGACATCATTTATTCTTTATTCAGATTGAGTTGGTGCTGGTTGTCAAGGATCAGCTGTGCATCGCTGGCTTCAGCTCTGAAGTCCAACCCCTCCCATCTGAGAGAGCTGGATCTATGGGGAAACAACCTATGGAGTTCAGATGTGAGGCTGCTGTCTGATCTTAAGGAGAGTCCAACATGTAGACTGGAGACTCTGAGGTCTGTAGAGAGTTGGAGTCAGTCTGTGGCTGATTTCAGTAGTCTTGTATTAAACACAGTTAGTATCAAAGCAAAGATCCAGTATTTCCTGCTTAACCTCCAACCCTCTCAGCTGCTGCATTCTTCAGTGAAGCTGGGAGAGGAGAATGTTAAACAGGCTTCAGGATTGGACAGAACTACAGAGAGAGAGAGAGAACAGTCAGCCAATCAGATGATGTGAAGATGACTGTTGTTGTTGTGTTCATGTCTGCAGGAAATAGAGCTGGATTACAGCTGAAAACCTTACAAGATGTATAGAGACAGTGGTCCTCATTTATCACACTGTTGTAGCATTAAATCCAATCTGAAAGTGTTTGTGTTCTCATTTTAACACTAAAAAACTAATCAGTTTATCTTTTTTCAGAGCTCTAAGATCAGTCTGACTGAAGCCTGCAAATCAGTGAACCATCATTACGTTTAATAACCATGTGGACTTTATACAGACAAGAACCTCTGCTGAAGTCCAGGAGTCATATCTTCATGTGTCCATCACTTATTTTGTTTCCTCCAAATATTTTCAGTGACAGCCTCCATGTTTGTCAGATGATATTTCCAAAGCAGAGAAGATCTTCAACAACACACAGAGACTCTGACTTTAACTTTAACAGCAGGTCACATGTAACAACAGTAAATGCATCACTAAAGTGTTTCTGCAGTAATGATGTGTTCATGACTCTCTGCAGTTAATTTCCTATGTACTTCAGTGAAATCTGCAGAGTAAACAGACTAGATACCAAAAGTCTCTGCAGGTCTGTGAGCTTAGAGCTCAGTGTTTTCACTCCAACATGTTAACATAAGAGCTGAAAGGAAGCTGGCTCCACTGCACAGCTGTTCCACTTCTGGTCTGAACAGAACTGAAGGCCCTGCTGGCTTTATACTGGATGTGATGTGTCACTGACTGACTGACAGCTGATGAGTCTCACTGAACAATGATTTATGACCTCTACAACCTCCTGTTGTATCTTCTTCTCTCATCAGATGGTGATGATCTCTGTAACAATGTGCATGAACATCCAGGAGCATGTGTTGTGAGAGGATCAGCTGTATCCCGATGATCCAGAGAGGTTTAAGCAGCAGCAGCAGCAGCAGCAGCTTGTGTGTAGAGAGGCTCTGACTGGGTCGTGTTACTGGGGGGTAGAGTGGAGAGGAAAGCTTCATCCAGCAGTGACTGACAGAGGAATCAGAAGAAGTAGAGATGACTCTCAGTACTGCAGTCTGAACTGATCTGAGAACAGCTTCACTATCAGACACAAAGTCAAGTCCACCATCTCAGTCTGGCTTTTGGACCATCTAAATCATCTTCAGCAGGGGCTTGTTTAGAAAGACTTTTTAAAGTCATATCTTTGTATTTAAATTTTAATCCTCTTTAAAACTGAGATTTCCTTCCTTTTTGCTTTCCAACATTGCAGGCTGAACTCCTGTAAAGATTACAGGCACTGCAGTATTTTGTGTTGCAGCTCCACCATGTGTAATGATGCAGTGTTGCAGCTACTTTCCAGATAATATTTCTTATCACTTTATATCTTTCAGCAAAGAATGCAGCAGTCAGCCTGCAGGTAAAGTCAAGTGTCATTAATATTAGTGCTCAGTTTCAGTTCACCTTTGTTGTTTGTTGATGAATTCTGTAATTGATTGTATTAGTGCTATTATTAAGACACACCTCACGGTATCCACAGTCTGTCTCACCTGTTTCCAAGTTGTCAGATATAAAGACATATATATAATTCAGCCCTGGTGGTGGTAAATGAAACTTATTTGTTCTCTCTAGATTTTCAGTGTATTTCTTTTGACTATTCAGGTGTTTTGAATATACACCAGATGCTTGATGTACCCAGGACTAAACTTTCTCTACACAGCTTGTTCAATTTCAGCTCTTGGTGTAAGTATTTACATTATTACAGTAAGTGCATTTATGAGTCTGCTGCCTTTGAGTTTGTCATCTTGTATTGTCGCAGAAGAGATTACAGCCCCTGAACATGTTCCTGTTCATATCGACTGTCAGTGTTTCAACCAGCATCTTTGTTTCATCATTGCATAAGTTGTTTCAGGTGCTCTCCCTGCCTTGGGCTTACATGAAAGCACATGGAGGGGCAGAGAGCTCCCAGAAAGAGCCATACTACCAAATATAACAACTGCTAATGGCTATAAGTTTTCTTTTCAACTAAAGTGGTCTTGACTGAAATCTAAAACGGTGTTATAAAGAATCTGTAGTCTCTGGGATAATCTAGTCCAGATTTGACCAGTCTAAGTATAGTGGTTTTTGATCTGAACCTGGTCAATGTGGTCTAAATGTGAAAAAAAAAAACAGTAAAATCCTTTTTTGCGTTTCACAAATAGAGTAAAGGTTTCACCAATCTGAAAGTGGGTTTCACACAGCGTTTAAGCTTTACCTAAAATATCTAACACGCTTTCACAAATGTAGGAGGTGCAAAAAATGGAGAATCGATCGCTCAGCTCAGATCTGCACTACGTTAAGTTTCCCTTAACGTTTCCCTTAACTTCCAATCTGAAGCTAACTTCAGTGTCGGTCCTTCCTGTCATGCAGTTACTCACGTATCATTCACTTCCGTTTACCAGTTTTATGAAACAAGATAACCACCTAGGTTAACACACACTGTAGATATAGCACTGTTTTGAATGTGTAAACTTGATTAAAATTGGATCTGATATTAAAGGCCGTATTATAACGGTGTTTTTTTGATTGCTTTTTTTTGTTTTTTTTGTTGTTTTTTTTGTTTTGTTTTTTAAAGCGGAACACATGTCTTTTCGGGAAGCCGTAGTTCTGTCGGACTCATTAAAGGGACGAACCTAAATATGAGCTAGCTTGAGATGAACGTGTGTTTATGTTTGTTGAAGCAGGTGTTTTCCTGCTGGAAAAGGGTGAAATGAACAGCTTTAATTCCTGGTAAAGATGTGGAGGAAAGGCTCGTCTGACCGGTTTGAATATTTACAAACTCTGGTCACTGAGTTTCAGGACACAGACAGTGAAGGTGGGTTCAGTAAAGTTTTATTTGACATAATTCAGTTTCCTAAATGCAGATCTTAAGAACCATAGACAGTACTGGGATGTATCCAACGATTATTTTCATTGTCATTTAATCTTGATAATTTTCTCGATGAATTGATTAGTCTTTTGGTCTATAAAATGTCAGAAAATGGTGAAAAACGTTGATCACTGTTTCCCTAAGCCAAAGATGCAACCTAATATATCTATTGTTCCATCCAACAGTCACAACCCAAAGATATGAAATTCAATTAGAGCTGCAACAGTTATGATCAATCAGTCGTCAACTATTTTGATAATCAATTGTTTTGAGTCATTTTTTAAGAAAAATAGTCCAAATTCTCTGATTCTAGCTTCCGAAATGTGAATATTTTGTGATTTCTTCAGTCATCTATGACAGGAAACCGAATATCTTTGAGTTGAGGACAAAACAACAGTCTAAAACGTCATTTTTAGGCTTTGGAAAACTGATCAATATTTTTCACCATTTTCTGACATTTTCTGGGCCAAACAACTAATCGATTAATTGACTGATTAATCGATAATGGAAATAATCGTTAGCTGCAGCCCTAAATTTAATATCTTAGAAAACTAAAGAAACTAGTAAATATTTATATTTATGAAGCTGGAAACAGAGTTTTAGCATTTTTTCTTTACAAAATGACCCAAAACGATTAGGCTAATCCATCATTAAAATAGTTACGATTCATTTTCTGTTGATCGATTAATCGACAAATTGTTGCAGCTTTTAACAGAGTATTATTTAACAAATAGCTAGTTTAATCATTTAAAGGCTCAGTCCATAATGTAGACAAAACAGTTGCCTCCTATCACTCAAAACACAGCATTAGAAACTGCTGTCTAAAAAGTTTTTAAATACACAGACTAACACTTGAGATTTTTCAACTATTATTAAAGATCCACTCCAGATATGTTTTAAGACAAGTAAAATCAATTTTATTTATATAGCCCCAAATCACACCAGCAGTTATCACAGGGCAATTTTCACATAGAGCAGGTCTAGACTGTACTCTTTAATTTACAGAGATCCAACATTCCCCCATGAGCAGCACCTGGTGACAGCAGCAAGGAAAAACTCCCCTTTAACTGGAAGAAACCTTGAGCAGAACCGAGTTCTAAGGGGAGAGGGGAGAGAGAGACACAGAGAAGCACAACAACAATAATAACAATAACAATAACAATAACAACAATAGCAGAAATATGACTAATAATAATAGCAGCAATGGTGAACGTCAAGCTGGACAGCAGTCGGTCGGAAAGCACAAAACTAAGGGGGAAGATGCAAAATCAGTAACATGTATTAATGATACATAAATGTATACAGATGGAGAGGGAGAGAGGAGCTCCATGCATCATGGGATAGCAGACATAAAAATGGCAGCTTGGAATAATAGTTTGAGTCTGATATGGTTTTTTCACAAAAAGTTAAATTACCTATTATAACACTTACTCCTTCTCCCTTATTGAAAAAATCCTGAATCTATGAATAATCAAACATTGTTCACTTCAAAAGTGTAACTGTTGCACACAAGAATTTTTTTCTGTTGTTGTTTGCTTGAGGGCATCTAAAAATATTTGTTTTCATCCTTTATTTCACAGTTTCAATGAACATTTGAATGAAAAATGAGAAAAACAAAATCAAAACGTCAAAAATAAATTAAGTAAAAATAAATTAAGGTAAATAATCCATAACAATTATTTAAGCAATAATACAGACAAAAAGAATTGTTTAGAAACTCTTGTCCAGTCTTATGTGTATATACCCGTAATTTATGTTGTCCAAAATGACTGATTTCGTCTTAAGAAATTTGTTTTATTTTGATTGTATTTTCCCTCTAGAACAGGATGTATAACAGTGACTTAGTTTGTTCATACAGAGCATTTCATTTGCCTGTAGTTTCCCTGGAAAAATTGTAAAGAACACTGTCCTCGACGTGACAAAGTATGGGGCCTACATCGTACAATACTTAATTAATTAACATAATAAATCAGTGTAACTATTTTGTGACGGGAACCCTGAATTAAGTGAGAACATTTTCATTGTTATCTCAACTAAACATAAAGCTTCAGTTTGTTTCCACACATTTTTACAGTATTAAATATAAAGGAGGATGCAGTGTAAATACCCATATCAATAATATATCAAATATCAATTCCAATATTTAAGGGTTAAAATGTTATGTCTTATTAACTTCATTTTTTTATCTAATTAATAAAGGATCCCTTAAATTAGGTTATTAAAGAATTGCGACAAAGATATTTTCTGAGTGGAGCATCTTACAGTTAAAAAATACAACCTGTTAGTGCTCTCTAGTGGTGTGTTTTTCTTTAAGTTGCTCACATAACACAATATCTTTTCATTACATCAGAGGCAAAGGAGCAAGTGCTGGCTAACCTGGCCAATTTTGCATACGACCCGAAGAACATGGAGTATCTGAGGGAGCTGCAGGTGACCGACCTCTTCTTGGACATGCTCACTGAGGAGAATGAGAACTTTGTGGAGTTTGGGATGGGTGAGTATCACATCCATATAATGACAAATTTTCCTTAAAATACTCTACACTATCCCTCTCCTACTGTTTTTACATAAGCAAAACAATCAGTGTTCATTACTTCAGTGAGGTCTCTTGTGTCCTGTTCTCAGGGGGGCTATGTAACCTCAGCATGGACCCTGAATGCAGAGACATCATCCTGCAGAGTGGTGGGATCGCCTTGATTACAAATTGTTTGTCAAGCCAGAGGGAGGAGACCATCCTGTCAGCCATCACTACCCTCATGAACCTCACAACGTCGTCATCACGCTCTGAGATCACTGATCCGGCCATACTGCAGTGCATGCTGCGCTTCTCCCTGTCAGAGAGCCCCCGCCTGCGCAACCTGGCCGCTGTGTTTCTGCAGGACTGCTGCAGCGAACAGCAGGTGGCCCGAGCAGAGCAGCAGATGCAGGGACAGCAGCAGACGGCAGTCGGCATCCCACTGCCCAAAGACTAAGACATTACAGCTGCTGTAAGGTTTTAATGAGGTTGTTTTTTTACAATGGATAGGGGGAAAGTCTGCTCTCTATGAGAGTATAATAGCTTACGTGGTATGGTCAAAAGTGCACACCGCAAAATACCAACAAGTTCAGTTCATTACAAAACCATGGACTTCAATCTGCTGCTATAACAGTCTCCACTCTTCTGGTTTTTAGACTTTTCACCAGACTTTGGAGCCTGGCTGCAGGGATTTTGCTCCAATTCAGCCGCAAGAGCTTTAGTGAAGTCCAACACCGACGTTGGGTTAAAAGGTCTGGCTCGTTGATGTCGGGTGGGGTTGAGGTCAAGGCTCTGTGCAGGCCAGTCAAGTTCTTCCACACCAAACTGGGAAAACCATTTTTTTTGGACCTGGCTTTGTGCACAGAGGCACTGTTTGTCATGTTGAAGCTGAAAAAGATCTTCAAACTGTTGCTGCAAAGTTGGAAAAACACTGTTAGCTTTAAGATATCTCTTAGTTGCCCACATACATTGACCATGAAGTGTATCGTTTAAGATTTAGAACTTTTAATGTTCTTATTAGTGTTTGGGACTTCAAAACACAAAAACAAGATCCCTGTCATGTTACAACACATGTAAAAGACTGAAACAAGTGTAAAAAGCAGAACAGGACAGTGATGGCTATGACAAAAATCTGATCACAACCTGTCAGCATCCTGTCATTTTAAGAGCATCATATTTTGTTTTCTTTGTTGACATCTTGAGTTGTTTTGTGCATCTTTTATTCCCTTGAAAATAGATTTAGCCTGTCAATATGTTCCAATGCTTTTCCACAGTTGTACATGTCAGAGAAGATGCTTGAGTTGGAAGTGTTGTGCTCTTTCTTACCACACGAGGGAGACTAGACAGTTTTTCTTGAAGTATCAGCTTTTGGCAACACAGACTATAAGTTAATTAGTTAATAGAG
Source organism: Thunnus maccoyii (assembly GCF_910596095.1). NCBI lineage: Eukaryota > Metazoa > Chordata > Actinopteri > Scombriformes > Scombridae > Thunnus > Thunnus maccoyii. The sequence goes on from NC_056552.1 coordinate 5,871,834, forward strand.
TTGATTACTATAGGCACAAAAACAGCAGGAAGACAATTTAGTGTATAGAGAGAATTGGCCACATCTCTCGACTAAGTCATGCTTGTAAAAACAGGCTCACCATCTATTTTCACCCCAAAAATGTACATTCCTTTGGGTTTGAAGTGATTTCCTCAGACCTGGAGTAGGTTAAAGCTAACTGGTTGCCTCTTGCACTTGGCGCTCGACATAAGAATACCATGTCCTGAGACATTCGATCCAAACCCAAAATATGTCAAATAAAAAATGTAAAATAAACCTTGAGGTTCTTTCTTAAGAGCCAGGAGTGCTGTTTGTTTTCTTCTGGGCTCCTAAGAGCTATTTCTGGGCTGAGTCCTTCAGGTCTAGACAGAAGACGACATTCGATCCTTCAGCCCAGCGTCAGGTAGGCTGCACATGTACTCGGGTCAGACTCGAGAGGAAATTCTTCACAGCTTTGGGTGTGTGTCTGTGATACTCGGTCCTGTTAAACACCACAAAGACATTCCAAAGGCTTAAGAGGCGTACACCTGCCACTGAGATCAATAAAAATACCTCAATTCTTCCCGTAAAAAGAGAAACACCCATGCCTGGTTTTAATAATGTGGTATAAAGTTTATTTCAAGTTGATGTATAAAAAGATTTTTCTAATTCTGCTAGATAAAAAAGAACAATAGAGAATGTGATTCAACAATTACAAAAAGTTCTGCACTGATTTTTAATAAGCTGTATGTTGCAGCCTAAAATAATCCTGTCAGTTCTCATCCAGCTAATTTGGCGCTGATCATGTAATTGCGATTTAATGAGGTGGGTGTGTTGGGAATCCTCCCAGCATGCACTGGGGCAATAAATTCATTGACAGAAGTATGATTTTTATGTGCGATCCTTTATTGTTACTGCTGTTATTTTATTCTACATTGTGCTCCGCAATGTTTCTACTCTTTCGACACTTTCATCACACACTATTAAACCTTTTAAAAACACGTTTAACTGCATAAACAACTTTTAGCAAAGTGAGTTCTGCAGTTAATCATTTAATAAGTTTTATTGTTCAAATGTCAAACTAAACGTTATGTTCTGGCTCAGTTGATCCTTTAACAGTCAGAATATCCAAAACTAAATTCCTTTTTAGTGCACAAAGCTTTATTTAGTTGTATATTGTATCATGTATGAGTAACTCTTCATTATAAAAATTGATAAATTGATAGTTATACCGATAAATGATGAAAAAAATATCAATAACCTGGATATTCTCATCTAAAATCATATCAACATTCTTTCATTATAGATCTGAAGAGGTGAGACATTTTTATCTGAAAATTAGTTCATGTTTGAGGTTTATCCTAAAACACTTTGGTCATGATCCAGCTAAGAGTCAATAAGCCTGCACTTTAGCAGGTTTGGGTTTAAAGACGTGTTGCCATGACAACAGTTCGAGATTAATTTTAAGACAGCTTCAAATAACCAAAAAATCCAGACTCAAGTTGAATTGCTAGGATTTTAATCTTTATAACTCGGTTATCCACGTACGAAGAACAGGGCCCTGAATAAACAATGTGTTGGTCTCTCTGAATACTTTCTGACTTCCCTGCTCCGTGTGTGGCTCTCGGCCCACAGCCCATCGGTTCCTAATGAAGATGTGAATCTTAAAAAACTGATTACAAATATATATATAAAAATATATTGTTTAATTTTTTAAAAAGGCTCAGTAATTTCCTCAAACAGCTGGGCACTGTGGTTTGCAGTAAATGTTAGTCAAACAGGTGTAAATAGTGCATTTGTTAGGAACTATTTTCAGCTGCGGATCGATACACATTTGGTGCTCCGGTGTGTATTTACAGCAGCGGATCAGTACATGTGTTATTGACTTAAAATAAACCACAGCATGTGTTTATAGTGATAAAGGAACAGTACAACAGTGTCATTCTTATGCGTTTCAGATACACACACAGTACTTATTAATAGAATTCATTGTTTTTTTTGGTCTTTTCATTTGATTCGTTGATCGTAAGAAAAATGTAGAAAATGACTATAATCTGTTAACAGCTGGTTACAGGAAGATACACAATCATTTGGCTCAAAACATGGCTTTATACACATCTATCACGTCTAAAGAAGGCACAGGGCTATCTTTAATACATTTTTAAAAAAAAGAGGTTCTAAAATGTACTGATGGACGGGTTTGTAATCCCAACTGGTGTTTGTGGGATACAACATGGAGTAATTAATCTCCCTCCATATACAGGATGAGTTATGGCCTGTCATTTTCCTTTCTTCAGTCCCAGTTGCTCCTCAGCCTCCACTTTTAGTTTTTGCTTCTGGATCTGAGAAGAGAAAAAAGAACGCGGTAAATCTGTTTGTAAGTTGTTCCTGCAGGTTGTAAGTTGTGGTGAAGAAGACTGCAACTGGACGCAACAATTTGAATGTTATTTTCAGGGAATAAAAGTCCAAGATTTTTGAATAATGAACAAAAACTAAAAATCTATTCAGTCAGAGTTGGGCAACATGACGATGTATACCATTAGGGGATTTAGAAATTGTTAAACCGTCAGAGATTTAGCTATAGGTCCACTGATTATACCATAGTAGGTATCCCTTCCTCTCTTGCTTCCTATTGTGCAGACTAAGGGACAAAATGAAGACCACTGAGAAGTTGGTGGAGGCTATGTCCTTGCCAAAGTCAGCTACTGATCTGGCCAGCGATAAGCCAGCGCTGGTAACTGAGAGGCCAGCAGTGGGAAATGACGCATGAATCACCAACTTGGTCGAATGAATAATCGGCTTCTCATCTCTCATCACCGGCTTATCATTGGCCAGATCAGTAGCTGGCTTCGGAAAGGATATAGCCTCTTCCGACATCTCATTAGTCTTAATTTTGTCCCTTATCCTGCGCCATAGCTTTGAAGTTTGAAGATTTAACAGCTATAAAACCTACTCCTCCCCAACAAAGAGTCATAATATGAGATACTGCTCTAAACTAGGCTAGTTCATCTAAGTAAGCTCCTAGCAGGATGGTTTATCTTTTAGTGTTTTGTCTTTGTTATGATTTGATTCAGCTACTGCGTTATTTATTTGGTATAACAAACTCAGTTACTAAGATGTTGGAGCATCAAGATTTGATGATTTTTCAATTACAGGAAACAGGAAAAAGTGAGTAAATTAGCATTAGCTACAGCTCTCCGACTAGCTTTAACTAGCTTTAATTAGTCAGTGTGGTTTGGTTGGGTTTTTAACTCTGTTTTGTAGGCTTTATTTATTTATATATATGGCATAATAAGTTTCATATAGTAAAACAAAAAGTCAGATTCTGGTCTTAACTCACTGGATTTGCAGGATTTTTTAATCAATGTGATTTAATACCTTCATTTGTCGGACTATTTCATTTACTGAATTCACTAAAATAAACATTCCCATTTGGGACACAAAGTGATACATTTCATGTATCTCTTTCATTGTACATAGTACAAGTATTTTGGGCTGCATCTCATATATCAAAGGTGCTATACAAATTAAGTTTTAGTATAATTATTATTGCAGACAGAATTGCAGTAACTGTGTCTGTTCATCACATTATCTCTCCCTGACCAAACAGAACAGTTTGGCCAAACACTTTTGAGAGGGGGGATTCACATCTTCTGAAAATCCCTGCTGCCAAAAATGCTCTGTTCAAGAGCAGCCTGCAGTACTTTGTTGCCACTATCTGAAATCAGCTAGACGGGGAACAAACTAATCTGCAGGCTTTCAAATGTAAACTGAAATCTGGATGCCAGTACACTTCACTGAGAAAGTATGCTGACTAATGCTATTATTTGATGTATTTTAATTGTTTTATTGTGTCCTATGTTGATACCCAGAATTCTCTGGAAAGCACCGTTAACACTGAGTGGATTAACCCGGTGAAATAAAGTAAACTGAATTGAAGGGAGTCCGGTTGATCTGACATGCTGCTTGGGGGACAAGGTCTGCTGCCCCTCCTGGGTTCACCTAACAGAACATTGTGTGCGTGCAGACTAGCTAATAGCTCCCTTTCCCTCCTGTCTGGGGGCATGCAGGGCAAGGCTGTTCAAACACAACGCCATGTCTACAGTAAATTACTTTAAACGGTGTCCCATGAGAGAAACACAAGGAGCAGAAGGGAGTGGATGTTTTTGTGTTCGTCCCTTCCCTAATTTATCACAGATTATTACAGCAGTTGCTAATTATAGCTCTGACTGTTCTTTTACTCATATCATCTTAATAAACACAGTAATATAAAGTTGTATTCATGTCATTTATACTGTATTTAGGAATATATGAGCTCAGCTGAGAGGCTGGGATTTGGGAAATTACCTTTCCAGTAATAGTGAGTGGGTAGCTGGTTACAAAAAGTACGTAGCGAGGAATCTTGAAGTGGGCGATCTGAAAAGAGCAGATGAAGAAGGAGGAGGAGCATGAGTCAAAATCATCTGACAGGAAGATAAAGAATTAAATAATACCTTTTCATTATGAAATATTAAATTGTGCCTCACCTGTCCCTTGCAGTAAGCTTTGATTTCTTCTTCAGTGCAGTCTTGTCCATCTATCAGTTTGATACAGGCACAAACCTCTTCACCCATACGGTGATCATCCACTCCAACCACCTAACAAACAGACAGAAACAAAAAAAACATGTAGCTCTGCTGGAACAGGGGAAAACAGTAAAGTCAACACATATAGTGTACGGAAACATAATCAGAAATACATACAAATTCTCAATTATTTCATGGCAAAAACTATATTTATGTGAAGATTACTGCACTCATGACACACAGCTAAGGCTCAAAGTGGCAAAAAAGAAAAAAAAAATTAAGTAGGAAAAAATGACGGCTCTACAAACCTGCGAGTATTTGATAATAAAGTGTCTTTCTCTTGGGTTAATGTAACACTTAACAGGAAATGTTCCATAAGACATATTAGAAAACTGGATGACACTGGGCAAGATGGGCGGACCCAGTCAGCCCACATCAGGAACAGAGGATTTTTCAGTCTTCCATTTTTAAATCCTCAGGTAGAAGCCACAAAAAAGTCTACATTACATCTCCTCCTTCTCCCTCATTGAAAAATATAGAATCTATGAATATACAGATATAGTTAATTTCAAAAGTTTAACTGCTGAACACAAGATGTCTCCTACTTCACTGTGAAGTTCATTCTCAGTGTTTGTACACTGGAGGCTTCAAGTTTCCACATCACACTTGTGTAAGTTGAATATTGGACCACGATTAGCTCCAGATTAGTTGTGATGTAACAAATCATGCTCGTAGGTACACGTGTTAAACTCAGATTTAAGGTGAGAGCAGAGAAACTTTCCTCCTTCAGCAGATGAATGTGAAAACACACTCTGCACATTCATCATTCTGCACAGAAAAGAATGAATTTAACATCCAACTGAAGGAATAAGAAGTGAAAAAACATTTTTGAGTGAAAGGGGACTTAAATTTTACATAGGTCTGACAACTTCTGAAAGAAGAAATAACATTCATTCTTTTACAGATGAAAAGTTGAACTTATAAGCAGTAAAACACATGGTATCGCTCAGTTCCACCAGGTGTCTTGTCTCTAGACACAAACCAAACAATCCTGCACACTGTTAATTTCTTGGACTCACTTTATCAACAACATTTCGGTCCTCAGACCTTCATCAGGCAAATTTCATGCCAACAAATTGACTTTGTATGGATTGTCAAGTCAAGACTTTATGATCTTATCCTTCTGTCACTAAGACTTCATTGTACAAAATGAAATTATGAGTCTACTCTCAGGTGTCTTCCCACAGGCCCTGAAAACTGCTGTCATCAAGCCACTCTTAAAAAAGAACACTCTAGACACTTCACTTATGAGCAACTATAGGCCCATATCAAACCTCCCATTTTTAAGCAAGATCATTGAAAAAGCTGTTTTTCAACAACTGAACAACTTTGTGGCACTAAACAACTGTTTTGATGTCTTCCAGTCAGGATTTCGACCACATCAAAGCACTGAGACTGCTCTTGTTAAAGTCTACACTGACATACACTTAAACACCGACAGTGACAGAATTACAGTATTAGTATTACTAGATCTCAGTGTCACATTTGACACGGTCAACCACAACATATTACTAGACAGACTGGAAAACTGGTTGGGACTTTCTGGCACAGTGCTAAACTGGTTTGAATCCTACTTAAAGGACAGGGACTACTTTGTGTCTATAGGTAATTACACATCTGAGCCGACAAAAATGTCATGTGGAGTTCCCCAAGGCTTCATTCTGGGGCCTCTTCTGTTCAACATCTACATGCTCCCACTAGCTCAGATTATGAGAAACAATAAAATGTTACCACAGTTATGCGGATGACACACAAATTTACATAACCGTATCACCAGGAGACTATGGTCCAATACAATTGCTGAGTAAGTGCATTGAACAAATCAATGATTGGATGTGCCAGAATTTTTAGTTCTGGCACAAAGTTAAACAAAGACAAAACTGAAGTAATTGTTTATGGAGCCGAGGAAGAATGTTTAAAAGTCAGCACTCAGCTTCAATCAGTAATGTTAAAAACCACAAACCAAGCCAGAAATCTTGGTGTAGTCATGGACTCAGACCTTAATTTCAACAGCCACATTAAGACAATTACAAAGTCAGCCTACCAACACCTGAAGAATATATCAAGAATTAAAGGACTTATGTCTCAGCAGGATTTGGAAAAACTTGTCCATGCATTTATCTTCAGTAGACTTGACTACTGTAACGCTGTCTCCAGAGGTCTCCCTAAAAAATCGATCAGACAGCTGCAGCTGATTCAGAACGCTGCTGCTCGAGTCCTCACTAAGACCAAGAAAGTAGATCATATCACTCTAGTTCTCAGATCTTTACACTGGTTTCCTGTCTGTCAAAGAATTGACTTGAAGATATTGCTGTTGGTTTATACAGAACTAAATGGTTTAGGGCCAAAATACATCTCTGATCTGCTGCTACATTATGAACCATCCAGACCTCTCAGGTCGTCTGGAACAGGTCTGCTTTCTGTCCTCAGAATAAAAACTAAATATGGTGAAGCAGCTTTCAGTTTTTATGCTCCACATATCTGGAATAAACTCCCAGAAAACTCTAGATCTGCTGCAACTCTCAGTTCTTTTAAATCGCAGCTGAAGACTTTTCTGATTGCCTTTCATTAAACCACATTAACAGTTAATATTTTACACTGCACTGTTACTTTTATTCTCTTGTTTTATCTGTCTTATTTAGCTTCTTTTTTATTTCCAAATGTAACACTTTTTAATTGTTTTTATATGTCTTTTTACTTGTGTTGCTTTTATATTCTGTTTTAATGCCTTTTATGCTCTATGTGAAGCACTTTGAATTGCCTTGTTGTTGAAATGTGCTATATAAATAAACTTGCCTTGCCTTACAGCCTTACTTAGCCTGGTATGACCGGTAGCTCGTTGAGGCTAATGTTAGTCAATGTTAATGTTGCTGTATAACTGACATTACTGTGTCACTTTGCTGACTTGCTGACTTTTCTTTACTTGTGATACTTATGTTTTAGCATTTACCATTCTCCTGCAAATACCACTCTCAGAGAAAGTCACAAATGTGGACATACGTGTGCAGATTCTTCTTTTGGCATCAACAAAATGTGCATAAAATGGTTATTGCTGTTGCTGTTTGAGCTCACCTGTGCCTCCTTCACTTTTGGGTGCGTGTGCAGGAACTGTTCAATCTCAGCCGGGTAAATGTTCTCTCCTCCTCTGATGATCATGTCTTTAATTCTGCCCTCGATTTTGCAGTAGCTGTATGCATCCATGCTTCCAATGTCTCTGCAGGAAACAGGAGGTATTAAAACATCAGTGACTGGACTGGAAATCACAATCAAACAAAACATAAAATGCTGCAGATCCTCTGTCATCAGTTGTAACTCCAGATGGCATATGTTGTTTTTCTATTCTGCTGCTCTGGTTCATACTCTATGAAGCAGTGTACAGAATACTCACCCAGTTTTGTACCAGCCGTCTTTAGAGATGACCTCCTCGGTTTTTGCTTTGTCGCCCCAGTACTCCAACATCACACAGAAGCCTCTGATCATAATCTCCCCCGACGATCCCAGAGGTACGAGCTCTCTGGTTGTAGGGTCCACAATTTTAGCCTGTGGAGCAGTAGATTCATATTTTTAAACATTTTAATACTTTTATTTAGCTAATATTGTCATGTATGGACTTTCAGTAGAGCCATTTTGTGATGACAAGATCATTTTGTGCTATTGATGGCTTCCAAGCAAATGTAATGCAATTAAAAACTGACACAATTACTTCTTAAAGTTTCCTTTTTACACATATGAAGAGTTAATAATAATAACAATAATAATCAGGACAGAAAGAAAAAGAGAACAGAAAAAAAACATTCAAAAACACATACAGACATAACGCACATATGAACACAGAAAGCATACAGCCACCAGTCACCAGACTCAGCTGATCTAATGGGAGGGGGGGGATTGTTCCAAAGTCTGGGTGCTAGCCCAGCAAAACCACAGTCGCCTTTGGGTTTGTTTTTTGTTTTTTTTTTGTTTTGGCATGTAGTATGGCCAACAGGTTTTGGTTGGATAACCTAAGTGACCACTTGGTTGTGTAAGGGCTTTGTAGCTCGGAAATGTAGGCAGGAGTTAATCCATGTAGGGATAAATGTTTAAAAGAATCTTATAGAGTGGTTTTTAAGATACTCAAAGATGTTTTACACAAGTTTGAGAAAATCTTAGGTATCTAAAAAACACACTAAAAGGTCAGCCTTTTTTTTTTCCATATTGTGTTATACACTCAGAGGCCGACTTATTACCTTTTTATTACTTAGAAAACACCCACCAGAACAATGTGAATTGTTTGTGGTGCTGGAAACATTCCTGATCTATGTGGACATAATGGCCTCACACTGTTGCTGCAGATTTGTCGGCTGCATATCTCCGGTTCCACCTCATCCTCAGTTTTTTCTCTGTAAACTCTAGAGACTGTTGTATGTGAAAATCCCAGATCAGCAGGACTGAGATCAGCAGTTTCTGAGATAAACCAGCCCATCTGGCACCAACAATCATTCCACAGTCAGAGTCACTTGGATCACATTTCTTCTCCACTCTGATGTTTCATTTGTTCTGTATGGTTTTATGCATTGAGTTTGTGCCTCATGGTTGGCTGTGTAGCCATTGAGTGTATATATATTGATTTGGGAAAATATTCTTAATAGCATATATATATATTTCACAGTCATTTAATCATCATTTTTTATAGTGAACCACGTTCTGGTACCTCTAAGTGGTCGATGATGTACCCGACTGTCTCGGACTTCCTCTCTATGTTGTCTTCCGGTGAAGCACAGAATGTCACAGGGCTGTTCTCCGTGGTGCCATATCCAAGCTGTCAATCACAAACACAAACCACATGTCACAATGGTGTCATCTTTTCTTGATAGTCTAGCAGAGGTTTTCATAACTCCACAGGAGCAAACAAGTGCAAGCCTAGGAGCTCAGTGAGGTATGTGGTGCCCCTCTGACAACTGGCACACCTGACGCAGAGATCTCTTACGTCTATCATTCTTTTTTATCAGAACCTATTTTCTTTTCTTTTCTCTTCTTTTTTGCATTGTCTGAAATATTTTTAGGGTGTTCATTAAACAAAAAGATCTTAGCTCACTGTACTGTGGGGGCTTTTCAGATGATCTGTGAGCCAAGAGAAGGTGAAACATGACAGTCAAACAATCAGAGATTGAGCCTTAAGAAAATCTTTCTCTTTCTCTGTTGGGGTGAGGTGAACCTGAAAGTATTTGGATGGGTGACAGAAATAACATAATTTCCTGAACTAATAAAGGTTTCCTTTCTGAAGTTATTTCTCATTCAAAACTGAAAAATATACACTGAGTAACATTCCTTAACAGCAAAATTCACCATTTGTCACTGGAAGAAGCAGGAAAAAATTAAACAAATTGGGTAAAAATAATAGAGGAAAGAAGTAAAGACAGCATGTACAGAAGTGAAACCACACTGCTGGACGAAAGCCACACCACTGACAGACTTTCCCCATCTTAAATTACAACTCACAATCCAACAATCCAACAAATTGTGCTTACTTGCAAAGTTAATTATTAAGTTAATAATTAATAATCAATACCAGGATACTTAATAACAACTTAAATAAAGAAAAGAAATTTTCTCTTTTTTTGCAAAAAACACCTTTCTGTTCACCCAACAGGAGCTCCACTTAAACTAACATATACATTCATATATTGTGCTTAGACATACACACACATACACACACACACCTGAAGGTCAGATACACAGAGTACAACCAGTGGGTTTGCCAGTTAAATGAAAGTTCCCAAAGTGATGTGTTAAAATGTCAATGGCAATGTAAAGATACTCAGTTTACATCGATATAAAATCAGAAAAAAGCAGAAAACCATCATATTGCAAAAGCTGGAATTTACATTCTCAAATGGTTAATCCATTATGAAAGTAGTAGCCAATACATTTTCTGTATATAAATTAATTGTTTCAGCTGTAAACCCAATACATTAATTCAACTGATGTTCATCAGTGTTTCTGTTTTTGGAGACTTTCTACATTTCCTACTTTTTACTCCATTACATTTATCTGATAACTGATAGAGTTACTTTGCTGATTCAGACTTTACAACAAGAGATGAGATAAACTCATGATGAAAGAAGAAAAAGAAAATATTCGAAGAGGAAGGAGTCAGATCGGTGACATAAAATTCACTGCTCACAGGTGTAAATACACTCAAAGGCAGAAAGGTTCATGTCTGTTGGACAAATAATACCTGCACAGCATTTTAGCGGAGGTTACCTGGAAAATCAGGGAGGAGACGATATTCCCAATAAAATGTTAGATCTGTTAAGTAAACTCTAGATTCCATTTATCCTGGGTGGGTCCATCAATCTTAGCCAAACTATCCACAGACCATAGCCAGGCAACAAGACTTCTGCTTCATTTTTTTCTATGTTTTATTTTAATACTCAAGTAGGTATCAAGAACAGCAAAAACAAAGTTTGTTCTCAGATCTGACTGGTAACTTTTCATGGATAAGTCCTTTTTTTTTCACAGCAGCAGCAGACTTTGAAAAATAACTTCACAAGAGACTCATAAGCTTCTCCATCTCTAGCAGTGGAAAGCTGACAGACACAATCACAGTAACAACTCACATGTTTGACTGCAAATGACCACTACATTACATAACACCCATGCTCATTTTCTGAGGAAAAAGACCGAAAGAATGCATACAGGAATGTAAAGTGGCATCTCAAACGTTCATTCCTGGCATGATGAAGTATCTTTTTGCAATTGTTTTGACTTGAAACAGCATCTCTCCTCCTGCCAGCCATCTGGAGACTATTATCGGTTATAAAACAGCTGCACAGGAGTGGCTCCTTTTCCTGCCACCGCAGACTGAAAAACAATAGAGATGTCTGGCAGCGTGTACAGATCGAACTTGACCTCACGCCACATTGTTAAACATATACCTGGAGGTTACTCTGATGTAAAAATGATAAAGAAACACAAACAAAAAAAACGGATGCATGAGCATGTGTCTTTTTTATGATTTGTCTGAGCGTTTATGCAACTCCTGCAAAAATGAAGCCACTAGCCTAGACTGAGCGTCGTCTTCCTGCTCATTTAGGGTTAAATTCTCATAGACACTTGACTTCCTCTTGCAAACCTCTCGCTCTAACACTCTGGCAAGCCCTCCTAGTTTTTTTCCTCAAGTAAATGTTATAAATAGTCATGTGTGTTCTGTTGACTGGCCATCCTCCTCTCAAAGTGAATGTCTCTCTGCACTGCCCACCTTTGCTCAGTCACCTTTACACTCCTTCTCTCTTTCTGTTTCTCTCTCAACACACACACACAAACACAGTTCAGTTCAACTTTTTGCCTTTCCTCTTTACACTTCTCGGCACTGCTTCTCTCAGAGGATTTTTTTTTACATCTTCTTGTTCTGCTAAAAGACTGGAAGACACTCTAACAAAGTCGGCGGACATTTAGGAGTCTGTCAGGATGCGTTGTGTGAGCTGGTTGTTGCTGGGGACCTGTCTCCTGGTCCTGGGTCCTGCAGTGCAGGGCGCCCCGAGCCAGTGCCCCAGCTTGTGCCACTGCCACGGCGACCTTCAGCACGTCATCTGTGACAATGTCGGGCTGAAGAAGATCCCTCGTGTGTCGGAGGCCACCCGTCTGCTGAACCTGCAGAGGAACAACTTGGGCAGCATACCCACCGGGGCCTTCAGCGATAGCAAGGGACTCATCTCTCTACACATGCAGCACTGCCAACTCCGAGAGATCGGATCCCAAGCCTTCAAGGGGCTGAAGAAGCTCATCTACCTCTACCTGTCCAACAACGAGATCAGCAGCATCAAGCCAGGCGCCTTCGATGACCTGACCGAGCTCACTTACCTCTATCTAGATGGGAACCAGATCAGCGAGTTGGCTAAGGGCATCTTCTCACCCATGATCAACCTTTTTATTCTACAGCTGAATGACAACAACCTCCGTGAGCTGCGGGTGGGAACCTTCACAGGTGCCAAAGACTTGCGCTGGCTGCACATGAGTGGGAACGAACTGTCAACCTTGCAGCCGGGCTGTCTGGACGATGTGGAGAACCTCGCTATACTTCACCTGGATAGGAACAAGATGACCACCTATCCCAGCGCGGCATTGAGCAAACTGCGTGTGGTGGAGGAACTCACGCTGGGGAGGAACCCCATGAAGACCATCCCAGACAACGCCTTCCAGAGCTTTGGGCGCTACATGGAGAAACTACACCTGGACAACATGGGTCTGGAGAGGGTGAGTCAGTGGTTTCACCTGGTATTTACTACACAGAATTAGCATGATTCTAATATCTAATGCCTAAAATGTAGACAGTCAAAGCTAAAAATATTGGTTTTCAGCTAAGAATTATAGAGATATGTTAGGATTATGTAATTTATAATTCCTATACCAAAGATTTTAATCCTCGGTTTTTAATAAAATAGTTCAATCAAGAACAAAATAATGTGTTAATCTTATGAAAAGGTCTTTTTTATGTCTGTCTTAATATTTGTTTATTTGTTTTGGTCTGGCATCTAGACTATATTTCGTCAGCATATTTACATGTACCGACTTGCCAACAGCCAACACCCCTCACAGACTGCCTACAGGCATTTTTCTAATCTTGTGCACAACATACATGTCTGGTGTTAATGGATGCATCTACACTAGTTCTATCATAAGTCCTGACTACCATAATAGTAACATAACCAACCAACATTTACATAAGTTGCGTAACTGAATCTTCCTAATGCAGCAGTTGGTTTGTATGATTCTGCTTCCTCCGCATCTGGCTCAGTGATGATGTATTTTTCCATCTCAATGGAATGTGTTTTGGGTAAAGCTTCAGGATGCACATGTGCTGGAACCTGTCTTGAAGATTTCTGCCTCCACCCAATAAAATGAAGGTGAATGCACTGAAAAGATAGGTGGAGGGACTATTTCTTTGGCAGAAATAGTGTTTTTTTGTGGATTATCTTAAATAATGGGGGCTTTATTTCTGGAAAGAACTTTTCAAATTACATTTTACTCCGTTGTGTTGGGGTGGAGGCAGACATCTAGAGACAGATATCTCAAAAACTGGGTAAATAAAACCAAAAAAATGAAAAAAAGAAAACCCTTAAATGTCTTGTTTTGTCCACAACAGTCCAAAACTCAAAGATTATTTAGTTTACTATCATAAAAGACTAAAGAAACCAGAGAATATTCATATTTGAAAAGCTGGAATCAAAGAATTTGTAATTTTTTTTCTAAAAAACTCAAACCAATTAATCGATTATCAAAACAGTTGCTGATTAATTCGATAGTTGGGAACTAATCAATTAATCAACTAATCATTGCAGCTCTAAATATCTTGCTTCATCACTGGTGGTTTAACACTGTATGTTTGTGCTGGTCACTCCTGAATTTAAAGTGTAATCTGAGATCGTCAAAAGCATCATTACACAGTGTTTGAGAACTTCAATGACAAATATTCGTCCTGCTATCATCCTTCATCATCCTAAACATCAACCTGCCACATGGTATCTGATCAGATGAACCTCCAGAATGATGCTCAGATATGTTTGACTGTAAGACGTCCATCTTCCATCCAGCTCTACCACAGCTATGTAATGAATGTATACAGTATAAACTCTATGCTATACCATGCTACAGTGCTTTTCAGACATTCCTGAGAGCACATTTGCTTCATACTTGAGGTTAAGCCGACATTTGAGTGTACCTGTGCCACAGCATGGAGGCATCCCGAAGGGGAAAACTGTAAAATAACAACCTTCTCACGCTGGGACTGTGCGAGAGCCAGGTGGAAGCAGCAGGAGAAGGCACACATGGCCGGAGAGACTGAGCCATTTTCCAGCCAAATGCAGATATTTTTAGAGTGTTTTTGTTTGCTGGACCTTGGCCAAGCATGTCTGGGTCTAATTATTACACAAGTGTTATTTTCAGCGAGGTGTGTTTTCTACTTTCGCTAGGAGGGTCTTGTAAACAGGTCAGGAGGGGTTAGGAGACAGGTAAATAGAGGCAGGGTGTTCCACAGTCCATGAAGAGGAATATTTTTAGCTTGCCATCGCCCCAGTTGAATGGACAATTGGGCCCTTTGCGAGCCTTCCTGGCAAAGGAGCGGCCCAAAGAGGGAGACGACAGTGAGCGAAAACACCCCGACCATGCTGGAAGTCATCCATCTTCCATTGCTTCAAAATACCATACCCTCAGCTACTCGTCGCTCTACAGTGGAAATTTCCAAAGGGCACTTTTAAAACAGCCAGACTCACATAAAACAACCCTTCAAAGTCTAGCTCCTCTCTCATCCACCCTCTTCTTCCTCCAGGAGGAGACTAAACTTGACACAACACAGATCGGTTCATCTAGCACCTCTCTGAAGCTTTTAGCACCCTCGCAGATGCATATGAATCACAAGTGGAAAAAAGGAGCCCCGCGACTGTCAATGTTTACACAAGAGCCAGTGCAGAAGGAAGGATGAGAGGAGTCTTTCATGCCAGAGCAAGACTGGCGAGATTACCCCACTCTGCATCTGTCTGCCTTCTGACAAACACGAGGATGGGTGGTGGTGATGGGTCAGCATGACATGTGCGCCATGTTTTTAACAACACTGTATGCACACTGTGTACAAGCTTAGCTCACCAATAGTTTCCTGATGTTTGTATCTATTAGTGAATTAAAATTTTCCAGTGTGCTAAACACACACACATCTTTCATGAATTTGTGTCATATTAACTGAACAAAATCTCCCTAGAATCCAAGGCCAAAACAACTCACAAGTTTTTTCCTTTAAGGTCATTTTTTGGTTTCAATTTATTTTTCTCTTTCATTTTAAATTGAGTTTTGTTTGTTTGTTTGATTTTTGGGAGCCTTTCAATTATTCAATTCAATTCAATTATTCAATTATTATGACAAAGATTTAATCCAATACAGGTGCTCCAGAGTCCAAACAATTGTAGATACTTACTGTTTCTCAAAGACTCACAACAGTGCAAGATACTCCCTTAAAAACATTCTTCTTTATAACATTCAAGAAGGGGAATTAAAAATGCTAAATGCGAGACAAAGAGCAAGTCTAGACTCAAAATGTTTTGCTCTTTCTGAATGAAAGAAAGAATATTTTCAAGGGAGCTCATTTAAATCTATCCTAACAGGGATCCCTCAATACTGTGACATAAAAATGAAAAATAACTTCTCTGAATTTCTCTCTATCTTTCTAGTTCTCTGATGGTGCATTTACTGGTGTGACAGCAATCAAGTCACTACACCTGGACAACAACAAGCTAAAGTCCCTTCCCAGAAGCCTTGAGTTTGGTACCATCACCAACGTCACCCTCTCCAACAACCCATGGAGCTGCACATGCCAGCTGGTTCCACTACGCAAGTAAGAGACTCACCTGAAACACTGAGACAAAACTATACAACCTAGTGGCTCTTTTAGGTGATACTTTGCCACTTAATGCTTACATCAGCATACTAACATGCCCACAACAATGATTTTAACATGGTATTATGTTTACCATGTTCACTGTCTGAGTGTACGGTATTAGCATGCTAATACTTGCTAATTGGCACTAAACACTAAGTACAGCTGAGTCTAATGTAAGTGACAGTTTTGTAGGTATCTGGATTTAACCAAAGTACCAGACAAATTAAAATTTTGACATGGTGCTAGACGAAAAGTTAGATGATCATTGAAATTTTTACAATTCATGCTGAGGGGGAGCTCAAACATGACTACAATACATCCAATAGTAGTCAAGACCTGACTTTCAACCAAAGATGTCAACCTGCTGGTGGCACTAGATGAAAAGTCGGGGTGAACACCAAAGACATTAGGCTTAATCTTCATTAGGGACCTTCGATGTTTGTACCAAATGTTGGACCAATCCATCTAATAGTGGACTGGTCAAGTGACGAATTGACCCCAAAGCCTCACCACTAGAAATAAAGAGACACTGGCTACAAATAAAGAGACACTGACATAATATCACCTAAAAAGCTCTGTATCTTAATGCTCACATAAGCAGCCCTTCTCTTTCTTTATATAAGTTGTCCAACCCTCTAAGCCCTCACAAATACTCCTCATCTTTTGGTTTCTACCCTTCAGGTGGATGGACGCGAGTCGCAATCGTCCAGATGCAGTGTGTGCTTCTCCACCTCCGCAGAAAGGCAAGCAAGTCAGAGACAGCACCGCCTTCAGTAGCTGCAGAGTCAAGCAGAAGAGAGCCAAAAAGGGCACACGCCATTGAACACACAGCTGAACAGGTACAGTACGAGCCGATGACGTGATGAGAAAAGAAGAATCATATTTTTGTAAATCAAAGAAAATCATATAATATAACTCCTGATCAGAAAGTTAAATTATCTTAAAGGGAACATATTATGTTTTTAGTGGTTTTCTGTTACTGCTATGATGTCAGATGTTAAACATGGTAAAAAGTTCCAAAACATGAGGTGAAGTTATGTAAAAACGATACTTGCAAGTCAAAAGCCAGGGCTTCAGCCCGCTCTGAACGCTTCATTTGCAGCGTCTTTTTCTACCGTGCCGACATCAGCAGGCTAATCAGAACAAGGTGGGTTCACCGGGATGGGATGGGGGGGAGGAAGGGGGGGCTGAGGGGCTACATAAAAGCCCAGAATAAGAAAAATAAATTTAAACTGTAAATCATGCAAAGATATTCCAGTAAAACCCCAGATTATAAATACATTTCTGGAAATGTGAGTGATACATCCCCTTTAAAGTGCCTAAAGTTGTGGGGTTGGTTAGTGGTGTACTATACTGTCTTTTTTGACAGTACCACAAGGAGTCACAGAGATGGAAATTTTAAAATCCTTAACAAAGGGGCTTTAAATGGTGCTCATAAATCATTCATATTCTTTTTTAAATGCACTTTTATCTTTTTGTTTTGTTTTGTTCTGTTTTTGCAATTCCAAATACATCCATGGAGACACTTGACCTTTAAATAAAGTTAAATAGTAGTTCTGTTTTTTAAAGTGACACCCTCACTGATCACAACCTTTGCAAATACTTTAGGTATAGTTTTGTTCGTCACTCCAGCCTCTATTCACGTCTAAAATCACACCCCTCCTGTGATGGTCTGGTGTACAGTTTTCAGCTGGACTCCTGCACAGTGTGTCACTGGATTCAGACGTTACCACGAGGTTTAAGGTGGTTTTGGAGTAGCCCAGAGTTGGCTTTGCATGATTTTGTTTTTCCCTTCTCTTTTCCTGACCGCAGAACTCTCTGTTCTCCACTCTGTCCCTGTGTGAACTTTTCCATGTTGGCCCTGGGGTCCAGTACACCAAGTCCAGGTCATGGGGTCTCTGGTTGGAGGGCAGACTGTTTGATTTGGCTGCTGATTGTGTGTCTTTTCCGCAGGAGACGCTGAGGAGGAGTCTGTCCAGGTGACCGGCTACATGTGCAAAGAAAGCAATGCTCACTCATTCTACTTCGAGACTGTCCATCTATTCATCTGCCAGATGTTGTCAAACACTTTCATACTGTACATACACATGCTCACTCTTTGTCTGTCTCTCTCACACGCAAACACATGAAGAGCTTTATGGACCTCAGACATGTTTTCATTTCATTTTCCTTCATTCATATCAAAGATGAAGAATTAAGTATGAAGTGGAAATGTACCACATTCAGGTAAACATCAAAATAAAGGATGCATTTCAATAAACAACAGCCACAGAGATTACAGAGGAAAAATGTGTTGCCTTTTCCTCCCGAGAACAGTGAATACAAAAAAAGTCGATGTTCTTTAGTGAAGATTGTATTCTCCTTATAAGTTTCAGTGTCTCAATTAGCCTGAAAATAATGTAAACATAAACCAGATAAACTTAAAAGGTGCAGTAATTTCTTATATTTTTTTGTTGAAATGTTCTCCAAAGCATATTGTCAAAGGCTTCTGTGACTCAGGCTCACTGAACAGTCTGGCAGCAGTACAGAATATTCCCCTTCTCAATTTTTAAAGTGGAAACAGACGACTTTTCAACTTTCCCCCACTGGCGTTTCCAAGTGGCATTATTGTTTGTGCTGCTGTTGCAAAGACAACCAGATCATTTTCCTCAGAGCACAGCTCTGTGAAGAAATGATCAATGCCAATAAAAGAGATGAAAGAAGCATGTTCACTGAAGAACTGAACAATTGTACAATTGCACAATTTTATATTGAATTTGGAAACAGGCAAAAGCTATTGTAATGATGTGCATCGCATAGTAATAACATAGTTTGAGTAGCGTTATTGCTTCACACAAACAAGTTACTACAGCAGGGGTTGGTGTCAGGGTGGAGCAGGGAGTAACATTAGAAGAAAACATTAGGAGAAAAAGTGTGAGTTTGTTTGTTCATGTCATCTATAATGGAGACATGAAAGCAGAATTCTTTAGTATGTGTTGAGAAAAGCGAACTGGGTTGGTAGCATGTTTATGTTTTGACAAAATGAAATAAACTGCACAATAGAGATGGTGATAACATATTTTCTGTCTGTTGATTTTCATATGAACAAGTAGATCAGCCTGACTGGATACTGATCCAGTGTTCTGTGGTTGTAGGGCTGCTAGCTTAGCTAACTGATTTCTAGAGGGCTTCCTTCCTGTTAGCTACCATAGCTAACTGGAAGAAGGCCCTCTAGAAATCAAAAGACAAGTTTATTCAGGTAGTATACTTAGTATACATAACGTATGCAGATAAGAAGTGTGTCATCAGATTTGCCTGTGCAATATTCCACATTTATCATATAGCAATAAGACAATAGAAAGAGGTTGGCCATCAAACAAATTATTGAGATATAGCTATCAATAGCTACAGGGGAAAACAAAAGTGCTATCCTCTTCCTCTTTTGGTTGCGCAATGGTTGACACACTTCCTTTGTGCCGTAAATTGAGCCTTCATTTTCCCGGGTGCTCGTACCCGGTGGCAGACAGAATTGCATAGTGACAGCAAGGCTTCTAGGAAACCAATCTAAACGCCAATGGTGTCATTATTCTATAGCCATTACACTGTGCAATCAACATTTACTTCATAAATTATAAGTTAAAGCAAAAAAGTTGTCTATTTCCACTTTAAAGCGAACCTCAACCTTCTAACCAATCAGAGACTGCCAAAGCCAAGCCAGGGGTGGGAGTTCACAGCTGTCAATCAATACGTGAACACACTTCTAGCCTAAAACTACTCTTGTATCAAGTTTCCAGAACTTGTATATTGTAACTTTAAAGCTACATTATTTTAAATATTATTATCTTTTTGGCCACAAGGGGGCAGTGGAAAAAGCACAACATTGACATATCATCACCTTATCAAATAGTCGCCTATTTCGTCATCCAGAAGACACAGAGCAACATTAGCATTCATTTGAAGTCTCATTTTCGGCCACCTGATGAATGTTAAGTCCAATATTCACTCTTATTTTAGCTCTGTTTTGGTCTAGATTAACTCTTAGCTGCTAAATGCTCTACTACGTTCACCGGCTAGTTTTGTCTGTGTGTTGGAGCTCGGCAGAGTGTACAGTTATTGCAAACAGGGGCGTGCTGCTGCTAGAAACGAGGTTGATGAAATTGGAGTTTACAGGCCAGAAACAATAAGCTAAAAGAGGCTAAAAGGCTTCTTAGAGTTGGGTTTGTCACTACGAGCAATACCTTTAACATTACATGTAACAATTTGATCCACTGTTAATATAAATAAAAACAATTATTGGTGTAGTTTTAAGATACTGGAGGTGAAGTTTCTAAAACAGGTGATGCTCCTTTATTTTGTTGGTTACCTGTATAAAGAATTGATCATCAGGCCAGATATGGCTCCAAACAAGATAAAGATACTCCTTCAAACTATAAGCTAACTGTTAAGCATCCTACAAATGTCGCTCAGGCAGGCATCAACGCTCTTGTGTACCCTCTTTTCTGCTTTGTGATGTCAGTTTTACCCCCTCATCAACTGAGAAAAGACCCGAGATAGTTACAGAAAGGATAGAGTGACTGAAGACCTATTTCTCCAAGAAATTTAAAAGACAGTAAAGACTTGAAAATGTGGGTAAAGTTAATAGCTTACCCACATTTCATAGCTTAATACGTTTTCCATTTATTAAAGTATTTCATCATCCCACACAGTAGACCTATAAAACTGCATTTAGTTCATTTTTTAACACAGCTAAGAAAGAACACACATGGGAATTCAGGACTTTAAACCTAAAAAGATGATTTATACAAAGAAACTGTCTTTACTGTCATGCAAAGTCTTCATATCACACTTAACATTTTAAAATTCATTTAAAAACATGATTTAAACAGAAGGAAAAAGTTTATTGCACAAATATAAAACAAATATGAGGGTTACTGACGAGTGTAGACTTTAAGCATATCTTATGTTTATTCAATATTTTTACATTTCCTGGACTTTTGGAAGTGGTAACTGCTCACATCCAATAAACCTTTTACTAAACTAAGCCTTCTTTTTGTCTTTTGACTTTTTATTACAAAATGTCAAATGTCTTTGGATATCTGCCTTAAAAGTCTGAGATCTTATAAAAATTAATCCAAATTCAAAAACAGGGTTTATAGTCTGGTGTTGCTAAATCTAATGGATGTTATTCTAAAGATTTGCCTCCCCCTAGTGTTTCAAAACTGAATTGCATCTTGTTATAATGCAAAGCCACAGTTGTTTGGTGGGATAAATTAGATTATTTTTATTTTTATTGTATAAATTTAAAAACACTAATATTGAAGTTATATTGGTAAGATCCACTCACTGTTATTCCCTTGATGCCCATTATAGAAACAACCTTCTTCACAAGCTCTGGAGGACAAGGGGAACCCGCCATGATGCCTACAGCACAAAAACAAACAAAAGAGCATTGGACATATGGAATAAACTCTATTCTACAGGAGGGAAATATATACATAGACAAAAAAAAACAGCAGAAACCAAAGGCTTTAATTTTAAGTAATCAAATAATTATTCAGCATTCAGCTGTTATGTCTCACAGAAGCAGCATTTCAGCCTTTTCTCACCTGCCTCCACTGACGACAAGTCATATTTATGAAAATCCGGCTGGCTGATCATATCAACGTACATGGTGGGGGTACCGTAGATGAAGGTGCACCTGTGAGGAAAAGGGGACAAATGAACAGAGTGCATCTGATAAACGGCAACAATAAACCTGCAAAAAAATTTTTTTTGTGTGTGTATATCTGTATTTAGGCCTGATGAAGACTTGGTGAGGTTGAAACGTACAATCCAAAAAGCTACACTGCTTTTTTCCTTCATGTCATTTGTCGTCCTGCACCTGATCTAAACTGTTATGGGATGTATACACACTATCTCTTTGCTATGTCTGTACTTTCCACAGTCAAGATAACATGATGTCTTCTGTTTGTTTTACAAGAAAGAGATAAGAGATGTAGGGTTAGGTGAGTACAACTTATTCTAGATAGAGTCTTCATTGTGCTGCTGTTTAGGAGACAGTCTACACATTGGGCCTCATGCAAGAACATTTTTGTATTCTTACCCTAAAACTGTGAGGTTTAAGTGTTCCAAGTCAGATTCAACAAACTCTCTTAACTGCACAAACTTGTTGTAAATCGCTTGTTTGTGAGATTTGATCATTCACATAATCAACACCCTTAAAATGTCCACATGAGGCGACCTGTTCGGCTCTGTTTGTGGGTGAGTTTCATTCACGAAAAGCAAGTTCTTTTCTGACAAAAAAAGGAAACAGTCCTTATAACTGCAAAAAGCAGCAGCTGATACCTCGTAACAAGGAGAAAACTGTCAAGAAAACAAAACCTGATTATTTTTTTGTGGTTTGTTTTGTCTTTGTAATAAAAGTTTTTATTAACTTTTTCAATATATACAAACATAATGATGCAGCTGCTGAAGTAAATCAATGAAAAATAAGTAACACAACAAACAGAAGAAAACAAAACAAACAATAAACCGTGGAGACAAATGAAAAATAAAAAATAAGGGGGCACCATGTATCAATACGTGAGGTAGCACATTTTCCTTTAAAAAACAACAAAAAAAAACAAATTGTAGGAATATTTACTTCCTGTGAGGTTACTTCCTTTTATATACATCATATCCACGAGAAACGCATCCACACCTTTATACCCTCCCGCTCGGACTACTGCCACTCCCTGTACACTGGGATTAGTCAGTCATCCCTGTCCCGCCTGCAACTGGTCCAGAACACCGCAGCCAGGCTCCTGACAGGTACCTGGAAGAGGGACCATATTACCCCTATCTTGTCCTCTCTCCCTTAATGGGCTGGCTCCCTCCTGTATCGCAGACCTTCTAACCCCTTATTCTACCTCCAGGTCCCTCAGGTCGGCTGACCTAAAGCTCAGGGGTAACCACGCTTTTGCAGTTGCAGCCCTTAGACTGTGGAACAGCTCAGATCTGCCTCCTCCATCGACTCTTCTAAGTCTAGACTCAAACTTACTTTGATTCGCTAGTGTTTGAATCCTCATGATGTGGCTGATTTTTGGTTTGTGCCTCTGTGTTGTCTGTGTGCCTTGTTTTTTATGTCGATGTGTCTCGTATTTGTGATTTTAGCTACTTGCTCTGGTCTGTGCAGCACTTTGGTCATCATGGGTTGTTTTTAAATGTACTTTATGAATAAATTTGACTTGACAACCAAAAATTAGACCAAACTTCATAAAACTTTCCTTGGTAATTATTAGTCCTTGCAATTAGAGATTCAAAAGAGGCAATGTCTGTCATTAATTTTAACCAGCAAGATCTGGTTTTGTCTGGCTCTTCCAATGGTGGAGAGCAATCCTTGAAGCAGTAATAAAACCCGTCAATGCAAGCCAAAATTTACTTTAGATATACCCAGAGACCGGTCTCCTGCTAAGCACACCGGGGGGGATTCTGGCAATGGCCTCTGCAACCACTCGCCAATACTTTTCATTATTTGTTTACAAAAAGGAGAAACTAAAGAATATTCCCACATTAAATGAAGAAAAGTATCTGTTTAATTTTTACACTACCAACAATAATTGTCATCTACAAGTCTCATTCTGGTCTATGGACTGGTGTATAATAATACCATTATTATTTATGCAGCTCCTTATTTGTAGATACCTCCAAAACTCTCTCTTGTCCACTGAGCCAAAATCATCTGTAAGCTCTTAAAGGACTGAAAAATGTTCTGTCTACACAAATCACTAACTTTTCCAATATTCTTATCCACCCATGATTCCCACAGATTAGTTTTTTCCCCCTATTCGGACTAATGGGTTGTTCCAGATTTATGAAAATCCTTGTTTATAATGACTGTTATTAATGCTGTGGTTTATTTTGTATAGAAATTTAAAAAAAAAAACATTATTTATGATTTTAAAAACAATGGAAAACTTTTATTTTTAAAAAAAGGTTTGTGGTATTTTTTGAATACATTACAACTAAAGGTGGCAGTTTACATGTTTTTATCCTCATCCACACAAAAATCCACAAATTTGACCACTTATTTTATACCATTTATACTGTTTTGTATGTTTTTTACTACTTAAAATATCCCTGTTCTTATAGACTGGCAATACGTCTTAGAATATTACTTAAAATTGAGAATACAACACATTTTAATTAAGAATACATGAAGATATAAAACTACTGACTGCTTACACTGCGACAGAAGGTAAGTTCATTAAAACAAACGGAAGCATGCGATTTTTCTACATTTCTCTTTCTCAGAATGAAACTTTTTCTTCACTTCAATTCTGCAGCAGGTAAAACTGTAAAAACATCTTAGAAGTGGGGCTGCCATAAATAAGAGTCTCATTTAACTTCAATGAAAGGCTGAAGATCCAATAGCAATATGAATATTCTCTTGAGGACTTTATATTATTTGCAAAGAAACAAAATATTAAAAGCTGGTGATTGATTGTTGGCGAGCATTTAACCACTGGAAGTGTTTTCTACTTTCATAAGATTTAGTAGAGAAATGCAGATGTTGTATTCCTCCTCTTTGTCTGCCATATCTGATTCCACTCAGGACATGTCCATATAAGAGTATCCAACACTAATGTTTACCAGACACTGCACTGGAACAGCATACAGCAATTTGACCCTTGACTCTAACTGGAACTACACACACTAGTTACTCATGTCCTCTTGTGACTAAATTTCTTCAACTCTACTTAAATCTGCATCAACTGATTTTTTTTGTCCACTTGTTTTCAGCAGAAACAGGCTGTAACCACAACACTGACATATCATCATATTTTAAGCTGATGGATTTTTCATGATTCACTTGTTGTGCATGTGATGTGTATGTCATCTGTTCCTTGGGAAAGTGTCCAATTTGTTATTCTCAGGAAACAGGAAAGAACACCCTCAGCCCACAGGGAGAGCCACCGATAAAGAATTGGACAAAGAAAGACCTTTGTATTAATTGAATGACAAATCTGAGGTTGCGGCTTGCACTATAAAGATGACTGTTACACTAAATAATTTGTTCTTGGTCTAAGTAAAGGTATTGAATCCGGCTGTGTGATTCAAGAATAAACTCTTAATAGACAAATACTCTCTTTGTGAAATCTATCTCTAGCAAACAGTTGCTTATTTCCATATCCAGCAGTTATGGAGCAACATTATCATCCATTTGGAGTCGTATTTCTGTCCACCTGGTGAATCTGTCCATCTGTTTTTGCTCTCTAACAACTCCTGAGGGAAATATCTGGCTCTTCAGCTGCTAAATGATCCACTATATTCACCAGCTAGTCTACAGCTAACTGTGTCTGTTTGCCGTTTGGTGCTGAGCAGGTAGTGTACAGTATTTTTTAGACCTTTTACGCCAAAAATGACACCGTGACAGCGCTGAGAGTTGCAGCCAGACAGCTAAACAATGAGCTGAAACTCACTCTAAAGCTCTGTAAAGCTGAGGGGAGCTGCAGAGTCGCTGATGATTCTCTGTAAATTCATCACTATGAGCCAGAACCAACACATTACACACTGACATACACACAGCTCATACATTGTTATCATGAAAAATATTGATTACAATCACTTTAAGTAACATTATAAATATTGGACTTTTAGTATTTTTATAATATGGACTTTGTTACTTTTAATTAAGTAAAAGTAACCTCAATCTCAATCATGAGATGTGTGAAAACCGGTTTCCATACCTTCAACCTCTGTGCAGTCAGACCAAGCTTAAAGACTGAATTCCTTTGGATTTAATTATCGGTATTTAATTTGAAATAAGCCTAAATCACAAAGCGTCCCTTTCTAAACTACGTATTACAGTACAATGCTGCACCAGCATAATTGGTGATTATATTCAAGGCTCATTTAATCCTTTGTTACAGTGTATTAAAGCTCATGACCATTTGCCTAGTGCAGGATTAACCTCTTCCACTCCCCTCCACCTTTTGTCCCTTTTTTTGAAAGCAAGTCAACAGGATATGCCACATAGAAGTGATACACATCATCTGAAAGCTGGGAGCCTGAGCTTTGAACACTGTTGCAGCAATTTTTGCGTTGTTACACCATTGTTACACAGATATAGTACAAAATGTAACCATTTTTGACCACTCAAGAATTGATAGAATGGTCAAAAATCCCTCCAAAATACCACATTAAGACACCAAGATTGATATTTGGAGATTTCTTTAAGAATTGCATTTTTTGCTGATTGGACTTCTGTTCTTGAAATTGCTCAGAAATCCCCTTATTGTCAATATACGTCAATATACATCCTCTGAATGCCCTCAGTCTCTTGTTTGTGGTTGTAAAGTTTCATGACGTTGTGATTATCCTAGAGGTCAAAATCATTTTATACAGTGCGGTCAAGTCTCAGAAAACAGTCTCACTACAATGAAATGGCTACTGTGGGGACTAACATCATCACACATGAATACAATGGGCTCATTGAATCCACAAGAGCCTCAGCTTTCCAGTCAGACCAAATTTATGCAATTCCACAATTGTCTAGGGACCCCAGTATGTAGAAATATTCAAATACACCATTTCCCACTGCATGGGATTAGCATAAAGTGGGCATGTCTGTAAAGGGGAGACTTGTGGGTAACCACAGAACCCATTTATATTCAGATATTTTGAGGTCAGAGGTCAAGGGACCCCTTTGAAAATGGCCATGCCAAAATTTTCCCTCGCCAAAATTTAGCCTAACTTTGCAGCGTTATTTAGCCCCCTTCCCGACAAGCTAGCATGACACAGTTGGTACCAATGGATGCCGTAGCTCTTCTAGTTTCATATGATACCAATCTTCACTGTGGCATGAAACTGAGCTCACTACAGCCTCTGAAAGACGGTAATGTCGGCCGAGGATGCCGGCGTTTTTGGCGAGCGATGGTCATTTTCAAGTCTTTGATCATATTTATTTTACTCTTAGTTTAATAACAAATTTATGGAACTGGCTAATGACTTCTGATGTTACCTTTCACTCTCCATAGCTGCCAAGTTGGCTTTTCCATCATACCCAGGAGAGGGAAAGACCAGGGAGAGGCCATGCACGGCCATGCACAACCCACCACCCACAGAGCCGAAGCAGTGGTACAAAGGCACAGGCAGACAGACACGAGTGTGAGGCTAAAGGGACAAAATCAGGAGACAAAAAGGGTAAAACAAATTGTCAAATGCACCCGAGGAATCACGTACTAAATGAAAACTGTGCAACTGATTTTCTGTCTCTTTTGAGAGAATGATGGATATGGAAAATGGCTCAAAAATATATAGCTTAATTTTTTTAAAATACATTTAGACACTGTCATTTTTAGCAAATGTTAATGTCAGGGACTATTTCCAGACATGGATTAATGCACATTTGGTGCTCTGCAGAGTATTTCCGGTATTTTGGACAACAATGGAGCCCTATAGCACAGAAATAAACTATATTTTAGCTTTGGCTACTAAGACAATTCTGCAATTTCATGGATATACTATATATTAAATTTAGGACTCCTATCCCTATTCCACTCATCAACTCTCTGAATGAAGAATTTTGGGGCCTAAAAAGACACTCACAGGTCAGAAGAGGTTAATGAAACATTTTGAGTCAAACTCACCCTCCAGGTGTATCCCACTCGTTGGCCAACAAAGTAGGCATCGTTGACGATGTTGTGATGAGATAATGTGGCGCCCTTTGGAGCCCCAGTTGTGCCCTGGTGACAGATATTAGGAATAACTTAGTGTATTTAGAAATACATAATTATTGCTCTCTAAACACGATGAAGCCAACAGACAGTCAGTGATCTTATACAGTAAACATTTTATTCTTCCTTTGTAAATACAGATTAAAAAGAGAATTAAAAGTAAAGGACTTTTTGAATTAGAGCTGTCAGGTAAGATGGTATCATCTTGCACCACTAAACCAAACCTTTATTTCTTTTATTTCTCTTATTTCTGTGACTGTGATGTCTTCCATTTTGTACCTATACTGTATACAGTATACAATGAAGTAGTAGAATACTTTATAACATAGGAAAAATGCTCATTTACTTACTTTATTAATATGTCCAAAATGTGACAAAGTGTGAAAAATGTAAAAAGAGAAGTGAACATTTCAGTCATGGAACAATGATCAGCACAACTTTTAAGTACAGGCCTTTTTTTTCCTAATTAAGGGTCATGAGGTTGCCTGTTCAGTCTAATAAGGTTCAGGGAGCTATAATCCACTGTGCAGACTTCCTCAAGGCTTGGGAAAAACTTGGACATTTAGCCAGAAAGGAGCAAAACCTGCCACACCTCAGCACTCAAATCATGGGACTCAAATTACATTACATTACAAGCCAGACTTTCCTTGGGGCTTTTCAGATTCCTTAAGGTTATCTGGAATTATGCAACAATTACCGAAGTGAACTGGATGTTTATGGGGTCATCAAATGAGAGCTTCTTTTGCAGATCCTGAAGCTGCTGCATGTACTGGCTGCTGCCCGCCTGCATCACGTCTTCAAAATGGTGCATTCCTGGCTGACGGCTGTCCAGAACGATCACAGAGCGGAGATCTGGGAGTCTGGGGGGGGAGGAGCAAACAAACACAAATGTAGATCATGTTTTATAACGATAACCTTTCACACCCCAAGTTATACTGTAACATCTCACAGCTTTGACTCTGTCTCTCTATGTTAAACCAGCATGGTTTGTTGCTCAATCAACATATTCTGTTTATCTTAACTGAAAGAAATGCATATAAATAACATGCTGTAGCTCGAGGTCAAATCGCCCCAGAGACATCATCCCCCCTTCAAAGAAATTTTTCACAGACCACAAAAAAAAAAAAAAAAATTAAAGGCACAGTCACCCCAGCATTTAAAAAAAAATGAATTTTGTAGTGAAACAAATTCATTTCAATGGAATTGCCAAGATCACTGGAGTATAATGTTGGTGAACTTTTTCGGTCAACAATAGCAAACCACCTTGGCTGTTATAGTTTTGAGGTACTTGTACTTTACTTGAGTATTTCCATTTGATGCTACTTTTTACTTCCACTCTACTACATTTCAGAGGGAAATATTGTACTTTCTACTCCACTACATTTATTTGACATCTTTAGTTACTTTTCAGATGAAGATTTGACACAATGGATAATATAACAAGCTTTTAAAATACAACACATTGTTAAAGATGAAACCAGTGGTTTCCAACCTTTTTGGCTTTTGACGTCTTACATAAAGTAGTGTGTAGTCGGGGTCACATTTCACATGTCTATGAGTTGTTAACAGCTCCACCAAATAGTGATTTTTCCCTCTAAACTTCTCACATGCTTTCATTTCAATAAATGTTCAAATGATCAAATATTTCACCAAAAATCAAAGATTAGAGAAAAAGTCCAAAAACTCTCTCGTTAATCATCTCATGACCTCTATGATTTATTTTGAGAATTACTGTTTTGGATATATTCCCACTTATTGTACTGGTACTTTTAATTAAGTAAAGGATCTGAATACCTCCAGTCCTCCATCATTTAAACATGCAGATTACTGGAAAGTTAAGACCAATGACAGGTGAACACCTTGTGACTGTACCTGGCACTCTTGATGTTTCCTGGGGTGGATGACTCGATCTCTGGACATATCTTTCTCAGCATGTCACAGTACTTCTGAGTCTTAAACTGCGAAGGGCACACTATAGCTGTACACCCAACCTGTGGTGAGAGAGACAGAGGATTCACCTTTTCCTAATATGATACAGTCTCTATATGTCACAGCAGCAAATCGATATGTTAAATCACCCACCTTCTGCAGTGCAAACTCCACCTCCTGCAGCTGGTACGCTGGGTTCACAGACACCTGTTGGGTGGTGAAATTATAAAGAGTTACTTATATAAAGGTTGACTTAAAACTGGACCAGAGTCGAAGCAAAGACAATATACGAAGCACAAATGAGATATGATGCAACGTTATGACCTGTACACTTATTTGTCCTCCATTTTGTGTAGCTATTTGATTGGTGATTGGTTGTCATTTAATTAATTTCATTACTCTTTCAATTATTTTCTTTCTTCTTGAATATTTTAATGAAGTTTTTTCTCAGAAACTTGTAAGAAAAAGACCCAAAAAGCAACAACATACAACAAAAATCCCCTTTGTCCCATTACGAACCGTCTCCAAATCTTTTTGAGTGATATTTTCTTAACAAGACAGATTTATTATGTTGTCAGTTGATTTATATTAAAGAATAAGACTAATGATATTCTATATATTTCTTATTGTCAACACATTCCAACAATGTGTTAGTCCGTCTCTCAATGTAAAAGTTTAAAAATAGCTTGCAAATAAGCATTTTCATTTTCAAAAAAGGTTCAATAATTTCCTAAAACAGCTGGGCACTGTAGTTTTACTCAAACAGGAGTAAAAAGCTCATTTGTTGGGGATTATTTTCAGCTGCAGATTAATACACATTTGGTGCTCTAGTGAGTATTTCTGGCAGCAGGACGGTGTTATCAGTGTTGTAAACTTAGCAACTTTCTCACCACATTTGGTGACTTTTAAGACCCTTTTAGTGACTTTTTTCCAAAAAAGCACCTAGCAACAAATCTAGCGACTTCTTGAAAGGAGTCACCAATATTTCTTAGTGAACTCCTCCATTGTTTTTATTCTAAACATTTTAATTCTGGACTATTTAAATTGCTATAGCTAATGATACAGGTAGTTAGAGTCAGTAAAGTTTAGTTTGACTTAATTTTCATCCCCTTGTTAGTAGAATGGATTTATCGTTGGTTTTGGTCTTTTTATGGGAACTTTTTGACAATAAGAAAAATACAGAATATCACCAGACTTTTAATTTAACTGATTTGGATTTCAAACTTTGTATATTGTAAATATTGTAAATATTTTCTGGATTAATTATATGGTGACATAGCTGATGGTGGGGCCTTAATCTGGGACTCACATCTGAGTTGAGTCAGGTGAAGAAGTATATATGAGCCTTCTGGGTCAAATGACGGTGTCATGTTGAAACGTCACAGCTGTACTAAATAAATCTTTCTAACAGCATCAGTACTATCCAAAGTGCAAGTGTCTTTCTCTACAACATGTTTCACCTTTTTGCTAACACCTGATTAAATATTAGGATGTGCATACACTCTACTGCAGCCTTGACTCACCAATATAATGCCAGCTTTGGCTGTTGCAAACTGCATCAGGATCCATTCATAAGAGTTGGGTCCCCACATGCCGAGCCGGTCTCCTCTCTGCAGTCCAAGTGCCAGCAGCCCGGCTGCAGCCTGATCCACCTGCAGACACATCGACGCACAAACAGGTTAAACTTGTGTGTTGACAGGAGCTGCAGGAGATCACGACAGTACACAAATGGATATTTCAAATACATAATTAATAGTAAACCAAGGTTTAGGTATTCTTAATAGGTTATCTTCTGTTATTGTAAGGAGAGAAACTTGTCACCCAGGATTATACCAAGTTCATAAATCATTCTTACTGCATTCTTTAAAGCAATGTTCTTGTGTGTTTGTTTTGCTTGGGCATTTTGTTGGCACAGTACAGAAAAGTTTTTGACATGTGATGACTTGTCACATGAAAATCAGATGAGTCATCTCATGGAGCTCAACCAGTACACAATAAACTTGTTCAGATTGGTAACAATTCTGAATAATTTCCGTCTACTGCCGGAATATTTTTCTTAAAAACAGCACAAACATTTCATTCCAGTTTGCAGAACATCAACATCACGTGTTTTCCTATTTTAAAACCAAATTATGCTAAAGAACATTTTCAGAAAAATCACCTTTAATCAAAAATATTTGTAATAAAACACCTGGTTTTATAACTGCTCCGAATTACAGTGAATCATTTTTATCAAATTATTGCCTCATAAGAGCAAAGTCTAACTCAACATGGACAGAGTTAAGTGAGTTTAGAGATATTGAAACAAATATATGTTTTTACAAAGAAAATATTTTGTTCCAAACAAAGCTCATGATTACAAAAATACAGAATAAAATCTCGCCAATAGCATGGTTATTTTCTTAAAACAGTTATGATGTTCTGCAATATATAAAGAAAATCACTGATACCAATAAACCATTAATCAGTAACGAGGGACAACTAATCATGCCTCCACGTAGAGTAGAGATAGCACCACACTGTGCAGGAATAATAATAACAACAAAAAGACAAATTAAATCTTCAGTAAATACAAAGTAAGAAGGAGAAACAGAACATGTATACCTTATGTTTAGCAAAGCAAGAATTATACAAATTATAATATCATATACTCAGGTAATGAGATGGTTTATATGACACCTGATATCTGAACATTGTTTGGCCTTGAGTGGGGTCAACAACACCAATCTATCACTTTGAGTTTGTGAAATCTCCACGCTGTGTTCCACATTTCTTTGGGTTTATAGGTGAAAGTTCACGGTCTGAACATGCAGGAGACTGTTGGATTTTTTTCTCTGAAAACCTACAAGCGTGACAACGTGATGCATTTTCCATCCAAAGCCATGAGATTATCCGGCTGTCTACGAGTTGCACATTAAACTCTAAACACTAATCAAACTGATTCACAAAGCACTGATCACTCTTTGCACTCTTCATTTAACAGTCATGAATATGCTTCTGCGATTCCTGCAGTTTAAGACACAAAAACAACTTCACATGATGGTCTTGTCATAAGTTTCTCATTTTGGTTTCGTGGTTTTGTGTCCCTGCTTGCACATAAATGAAATGTTATGAAAGGGTTAAATATTTTTCTTTCACACAATAAACATGCAGAGGAGGTGGCAGTGCTTTTTTTTAGCCATGAGTAGTGCCTTCAGGCTTCCTCTCAGGTTGCATATGGCCCCAACAACTACAAACAATGATATAGGCCAATCTCTATGTTGCCTGAGAGGTGAAACCCAGTGCAAAAGCTTTTGATCATACTGAAAGCAAAGCAGGAGAGCAGGACAGCAATTTAGTTTACTGCCTGCTACCCTGTCCTTGATTTAGACACAGATTGTTTAATTTTTACTAGAATACCACAATGCATGTTTGTGATGTTTTGACTTTTGTTTTCATAGATAAAGGGGAAAACAGAGTTGCAGCTAGTTAGTTAAGTGAGATTTAAGGTTTATTTTTAGCTCACTATCATATAAACCATAGAATGTAAAAAGTAATTTGGCTTTTGTCTTTCCACAGGCATTTTTGGACTCCAGTGTTGACATTTTATAGGTTTGGAGTTTGTTCTGAGGAGAGGTGAAGCAAGATTTCATTTATGTTAACACATACTTCTTACTTAAAATGCTATGTTGTGGTCTTTTTGGCCTTTATCACTTAGGGTTAGGCACATTAACTGGACACATCTGCTTTTGAGGAAAGGACTCACATCTTGCTGAAACTGTGCAAACGTCTTGCGGACTCCGTCATGTAGAAAGGCCATGGCCTCTCGGTCAGGCCATCGCTCAACAGTCTTCAGCAGGGTCTCTCCTACTGTGGTGTGGAGCAAAGTTGAGGAAGAGGTGCCGTGGGCATAGCTGGTAGTTAGAGTTGGGATGATGGGCGGATAGTCCACATGAATGCCACTGCAGGGAAACAGGAGTTAGAAGAGGTTTCAGATAATGGCAGCTTAGCCATAGGCACAGGTCATATAGAGATATAACTATTTGTAAGCTAGTTTAACAAAATTAAGCATAATTCTGAATAAATGTAAATGTATGACAGGTTTGAATAAGGAAGAACTACAGTATAGTAATATTATAATTGAATTGTGGAATACCCCAAGGCTCTATATCAGATCCCCTTCAATTTTTAAACAACATGCTTCCACTTGGCCAAATAATACACAGTCATGACATTTCTTTTCACTACTATGCTGATGACACCCCACTTTACGCATCAAGTCAACAATCTGACATTTTTGAAAAACGGACACTTAAAAGCTGGATGTGGAGCTGAAACAATTAGTTAATTAATCAACAGAAAATAAAGTAGCAACAATGTTGATAATCCATCAATCATTCGTCATTTTTTATTTAAATAATGCCAAATTCACTGGTTTCAGCTTCTTAAATGTGAAAAATATATGTCTTCTCTGATGATAATTTCATTGTCTTTTGGTTTTGGACAAAACAAGAGATTTAAAAATGCTGACTCAGACATTTTTAAAACTATTTTCTGATATTTTGTGGTCTAAAAAACGAATTGATTAATCAAAAAAATAAATAAGTAAAATCAGCAGCTCAATCAACAATAAAAATAATCATTAGGCGCTGCCCTAGATTGTATCTTCCTGCAACTGCATGATCAAACGTCAGAAACAGTCTTGTTGGCATCATTAAGTTAGCATAAATAGATGTGAATGATTAATCCGATAACCTGATACCACCCTTCCATTAAAGGTGCAATATACCGCATTCAGCCCCACTAGATAACAGCAAACAACAGAGAATTAAGTCACACTCCCTCTGTGTATGTTGTTATCGCTAACCGATAGCCGGTTCCGTCGTGTGTAA
The DNA here is from genome assembly GCF_910596095.1 of Thunnus maccoyii. Classification (NCBI taxonomy): domain Eukaryota; kingdom Metazoa; phylum Chordata; class Actinopteri; order Scombriformes; family Scombridae; genus Thunnus; species Thunnus maccoyii. Next base: position 5,906,341 of record NC_056552.1, read on the forward strand.
ATGTTAGTCCCTCCTTGTCCTCTATGTCCAATTTCAACATGGCTGCCATGTCACAAACTTTCTCATATTACAGCTAACCAGTACACTAAAATATGTTTCTGAAAACATTTCAGGTCAGGAATAGGCAATGCAGTAACAGAATTGAGTTTCGTGAGCTCTTGGTTCAGGGATCGCTTTTTTTTTTTTCCAACTTTATTGAGTAAACGACACACATATTTTATTTCGGTCTGCAATGCTGGTGTTACAGTGCCACATCTAGTGGGGCTGAATGTCGTATATTGCACCTTTAAGCTTATTGCCAAAAATGTAATTAAGTTTTACTTTTGATTATCATGTTAATGAAGTACACAGAATTGTTTTTATAAACTTTATATTTTTTCAGAAAAAACATTGTTCTCTGACTTGAAGAAAATTTTTACTGATTCTTTCATCTTTACCCCAATCTAGACTTAAAACAAAGAGATTATTTATTTGCTATCAGGGCCCTCAAACTCCTGTTGATGAGGTTGCAACCTCATTGAATTCCTTTAAACCTCTTCTAAAAACAATTATCAGGAGGAAGAGTGGCTGTAATGAAGTGCAATGTGACCTAATCATTTGTTGAACTGATAGCCTAAGTGATAAAGGAAATGATAAAGGTTCAGTGATGGATTCAAACTGGTTTGGCTGTTATGTAACCTCTCAGACATAAAAAATGACCAGGGACACTTGTTTTTGTACTGCAAATAATGGTGTAACAGAGATACAACCTCAAACTGTATCTTTATAATGCTAAAAAATCCTTTATTTTTATTGCATCAGTAACATTAAGACTTCTTAACTCTGACAGCAAACTGTGAAGAATCAATACGACTCAAAATCAGCTGTTCATAAAACACTGAAAATTAATTTTTATGTACAATTCAGATATAAGGTTGAAACAATGTGAACTTGATGATCATGGCTCAAGCTCTGAGACTACACATTTTAACAGAAATCCTGCTTTACAAACTTGAGCATGAAGTTTGAAAGCCTCAAGCGTTTACCAGACAAGGGAAACCTATCGAAATACTGCTATTGTTGTTGCATTATGGGAAATGTAGGATCCAGGATTTTTGGAGGATAAAAGTCAGGATGTCTTGGTCCACTTGCTGCATCACTTTTGACCAATTTTACCCCTTTGAAGGCTCAATCAAACAGCAGTTAGAGTGTCTCCCTCACACATGTTGTTAGTGTGGGAGAAGAATGAGGAAGAAAATAATCAAAGCACAACAAAACTCTGGGAATGTAATAATGACTTATCTCAAACACTCCCTTGGTTTGGCATGATCCATAAAGCCGAGGGGAGCTGCAGAGTCACTGATAATTCTCTGTAGGTTCATCACTACAAGTCACAACCAACACATTACACACTGTCAGCTCAGACAGTGTTATTATAAAAAAATTATAGCTGCTTAAAATACAAATTCATTTAGGAATGTGTACCTTGCAAGAGCAATATGACCTTAAATGTTATAGTTATTAAATTTATATTTGACCCAGGACCCATCTTCAACACAGAGACTCAAAATAAGGTAAGAGTGTTGATATTAATACTGATTCATTGATGTGTACATGTAAGTAGTATTTTAATTGTGTTAAAGTGAACACTACTATTATAGCCTCTATAACAATGCAGTGATCATCACTGGTGGGAGAAGTACTCAGATCCTTTACTTAAAGGACCAGTGTGTAAGATTTAGAGGGATCTACTAGCAGAAATGGAATATAATATTCATAAGTATGTTTTAATTAATATACAATCCTGTGAAAATAAGAATCATGTTTTCATTACCTTAGAATGAGTCCTCTATGTCTACATAGGGAGCGTTCACGTTCACTATGATGTGAACGAGTTGCTCAGTCTGCTTTATGTTCGGGGAGGTGATGGAGCAGAGGGCTACCACTGCAGAAAAACAGGATGCCCTATGTTATCACCACAGTCTCTGCTCACAGTGCCAAGGTGGGTTATACACACTACTATGAGTAATACTCTAATACAACTTTACACACATGGGGAAGTACTGGATAATTGCGCAGAAACAGTGGTGGAAGAAGTATTAAGATCCTTAAATAAAAGTACCAAAATAGTCCATTACAAGTAAAACTCCTGCATGAAAAATCCTACTACAGCAAAAGTACATAAGTATTTTGAGCTTGAAGTAGTTAAAGTATTGCAGTAAAAGTAGTGGTTTGGTCCCTCTGACTGATATATTATTATATATGAAATCATTAGATTATTAATACTGAAGCATCAGTGTTAGAGCAGCATGTTACTGTTGTAGAAGAAAGAAGAAAAAACAAAGTTCTGATACATAAATCTGTTTTCAGTTTTTTGGACTTTTTCTCTATTCTTTGATTTTTGCTGAAATATTGGATCTTTGAACATTTATTGAAATGAAACCACTGGTTTCATCTTTAACAATGTGTTGTATTTTAAAAGCATGTTATATTATCCATTGTGTCAAATCTTCATCTGAAAAGTAGCTAAAGCTGTCAAATAAATGTAAGTTGGTGGATAGAAAGTATAATGTAGCATAAAGTGCAAATACCACAGCGAAGTACTTGAGAACAACAAAGTCAAAATGTCAAAAATAAACTCTCAGTTACTGCCAGGTCACAATGACTCCTGTGGCAGCTTTCCAGCATAAAAATACTTGACTTTTTTTTCTACTATCATTTGTCATCTCAGGGTTGTTCAGTGTGCAGATCTGCAGGCTGCAAAACTGACAGATAACCGATACAATCACTTAATGCACTTATTGTTGAAGGTATTACAATAATGCAGTGGGTGAACAAAATAATCTGAACAATACCACAGCGAAGTACTTGAGAACAATAAAGACAAAATGTCAAAAATAAACTCTCTGCCAGGTCGCCTGCTCTGCCAGTTACTGCCAGGTCACAATGACTCCTGTGGCAGCTTTCCGACATAAAAACACTTGACTTTTTTTTTTACTTTCATTTGTCATCTCAGTGTTGTTCAGTGTGCAGATCTGCAGGCTGCAAAACTGACAGATAACCGATACAATCAGTTAATGCACTCATTGTTGAAGGTATTACAATAATGCAACGGGGTGGACACAATAATCTGAACATTTACACAATATCAATAAATGCAATCTGAGAAAACAATTCGGTTAAGTTACATAAAAACAATCAGCAGTGATTGCTGCAAAAACACCGCACTAGGGTTTCTTTTACCCCTTCACCCCTTCCTTCCTGTGATTCACACTGTGACATCAACCCTCACTCCCACACTGACTTTACACAGACATACCAGAGTAATGACACATAATGTGTCACATAATAAAAAGAGACGAAAGACACTGACAAAAAGTTTCTAAAGGAATATATTGGGTTGTTTTTCACACACACACACACACACACACACACACACACACACACACACACACACACACACATATATATATATATATATATATATATATATATATATATATATATATATATATATATATATATATATATATATGTATGTATGTATGTATGAAGAAGAAGAAGGAACACGAAGAGAGAGAAAATACCAAGGGCAGAAAGAGGGGCTAGAAAAACTGTGGGGAGTGAAGGCAACAGTGGTGCTAGTGGTAATTGGAGCACTGGGGGCTGCGACCCACATACTGGGACAGTGACTCCAGCAGATTCCAGGTACAACATCTGAGGTCTCAACTCACCGACTTGCTGCAGCTAATACCAATGGATGACGTGTCCTTGGTCTCCGCAAAACATCTACAGTTCTGGAAAAAACAAAGTTGTTGCGCAGAGATCTGGAGCAAAGCGCAGTGTTGAGGATCATTGTTTGCAGCTGCCGCAGATCACCGCGCCTCTCTGCACAAACTTCAGCTGCTGGTCTGGTTCAGTCAACGGATGGAGATCCTTCAGGTCGTTTGCTGTGCACTGAAGGAAACAACCAGACTGATAGTACAGCAGAAAGCTCCTCTTGTTTTGGGGAAAAATACTAACTGACTATCTCCGTGCTCGGACCTTGATCCGTCACCGGTGTTGACACAATGTGTTCTGATGAAGCAGATCCTGCTTACAGGTCCTGTAGGTGGCGCCAAGCGCTGCAAGGAAACAGCTTACATCCACACCATATCAGGACAGGTTCACAATTTTTCATGTCTGTCTTAAAACAATCAGGTGCCTAAATGAAGATTGAAAGAGGATCCCCTCCAAATGTGCTTATGTTGTAACTGATGGGACACAAATTCTTCAGTCCTTGTTTTAAGCAGAAATGGATTTAAAAGTTGATGTGAAGCTTATATGAGGCTTCAGCAGTCTGAGTTAGTCATATCAAGTGGATATTTGACACATTTACAGTCTTTTTAGCATCAAATTCCCTCTATGTGTTTCCCTCGGACAGTGTTTCCCTGTTGAGCTGCAGGTGGAAGTATAGTAACAAAAAGAAGGACTTTGGCACTAAAAAGACTGTAACGCTGAAAGATATCTACTTGATTTGACTTATTTGGACGCTGAAGCTTCATATTAGGTTCAGATAAACTCTTAAATACATTTTTGCACAGAAGCACTGTGGATTTTGTCACCCATCACCCATGCATTATGAAGGGATCTTCTAATGGTCAGTATGAACAGGAGGAATGATTACAGCAAAAAAAAAAAAAAAAAAAAACGTTTCAATGTCCATTTGAGCTCCTGACTGTAATTTTAAGACAGACTTCTATATTCTGGGTCACTTAGGAAAAGTTTAAACTTTCAGGAGGTGTTTAATGTTTTTATTGCTCTTCAACGTAAAAATGGGTCAAACTTGACCTGAGCATATGAAGTTTAGCTCATGGCAGGTTTCATTCACGATGTCCACTACAGCTGACAGCTTCTTTACCACTAAAGTTATTATACCAAGTCTGGACCTTGAAGGACAAGTCTGATATACTATGTATTTTTAATTGTCAACAAAACCCTTGAAAAGACCAAAACCAATAACAAATTGATTCTACTATTAAGATTGTATCCAAAGCCTCCATTCAAAAATGTCTTTCTTCTTGTTCCTTCTGTTGGGTGTTTGAGCTTCTCTGTGCAGTTTGGAGGAGGAACGTTTCTCTGAGCTCACTTTAAAATCTCAGATTAACACGTGGACCTACGAGCATGATTTGTGACATCACAACTAGTTTGGAGCCAATCCTGGTTCATTATGCAACTTAAACAAGTGTGATGTGGAAACTTGAAGCTTCCAGAGCACAAACACTGAGAATTGACTTTACAGTGAAGGTGGAGACATCATAATTAAACTAGAAAAACCATATTAGACACAAATTAATAATCAATGTAGAGTGTTTATATGTCTTAAAACATTTTTAAAACATCTTAAAACAACATCATGATGGTAAAGACATTCCTCCACCTGCAAAATTTAAATCTTTTTTTCTGAGAACAAAAGTGCATTAAAAGAAAACTCATAATTGATGAACTCACTGGAACATTAGAGATCCATTTAAAGTAAACTTTTAACATCAGTCTGATGTGTCTGTTGTCATGGTGACATAACTGTTCTCTGGTCAGTCTGATGACATCCAACTCTGAGATCTTTACGACAGACAAGTAAAAACATAAATAATACTCATATTTGGCACACATGAAACATACATGTTCATACCCCTTCATATAGATAATTTTTGCACAAACAAATATCCTCACACCGTACATGATGAAAAACAAGCAGGTTACCAGGTGAGGAGAATTATTTACACATTTCAGTCACCCAGTTTTAAGCATACGTACAAACTAATCGCTTAACTGCCAAGAATGTTTTTTACCGGTTACTCATGTCAGTCTACAGGTTAATTTGCATACACACTCCGCTAACAGCTAGACAGTGATGTGTTCACAATATCTTCTTCTACATGGAGTGTTGCATTATGGGTTGTGTGTAGCATTAATGTTGCTAGGAAAGTGTCCTAAAGTCTGTTTACAGTGAGAGTGTTAGGGTCAGTCAGCCCTAAAAGTATTTTGTTAGTCCAGTTTAACCCGCAGGAGTTTCTGAAGCCTCGTGTAACATGTTTTTCTGCCACGGAGGAAATAAATTCATGACAAGTGAAAACGAATCCAAAGCATCTTCAGAGGTCTCTACTGCAGAAACAGAATATGTCAAGCTGCCAAATACCACTGGACAGATGATAAGGAGCTCAAAAAGATAAACAAGCAGCCTTATAAATGCTAACTGCCGGAGAAAATAATTTGTTTACCACTTCCAAGAGCCTGGCAGGAGAGTGTGTGAGTATGTAACTATGCTATGATGTAAGTCATATTCAAAAAGTAATGTTATTTTTAAAAAAACAGCTGGTGGAAAAGGGGGGGGGGTCATCTTATAAGCAGGGTCGTATTATCATTTATATTTATACCTTGAGCCCGAGTACCTTATGCCATTGAGAGCTACTGTGACTAAACTCATTTAAAACACTTTGAGGAGAAGAAGGATGAGCTAAAAGTCAGGCTAACGTTAGTTCTGACCGCCGACTGTCGGACAGCTCTCACAAACGAAAAATACGTCACAACTTTTCTTAAAAATTAACCGGTTAGTCATCGGTTAATGGGTGTCGGCCCGTCGAAAGCAAAACTAACTGAAACTAGCACAAACTGAGCCTTTTTCTCAGCTGACTGAAGAGAACAGTTCCTCTTTCTGACGATAGTAGCGTCCTCTCTTGGCCATGAGCTGTTCGTCAGTCCCCTCCTCCACGACTACGCCCTTCTCCATGAAGATGATGTGATCTGCCTTCTCCACAGTCTTCAGCTGATGAGCCACCACCAGAACTGTCCGACCACAAGACAGAAACTCCTGCAGCACCTGAGATACAGAAACCAACAGTGAAATGCCAAGTTACGGATATCTGTATCTGGATATCTTGTCTGGAAATGTGAAAAAGGAGGTCTACATGCACCACCAAACACTGTCAGATCGAGGAGGTTAAAACTCCTGCAACACTTGTTATACATAAAACCAACACCTGACCTGATGAAAAGATGTTCTTCAAGTGTTGCTTTTTGACTTCTTCAGATTATTTCTCTTCTCCGTGCACGTTGGATTTAAGTGAAGTTGTACCAGAAATCCCTACTCTGATGCTATCAGATTCATCTGTACTAAAGATGTGCTGGTGTCAAATTTTCATGCTACATTTGTGGCCAAAAATATCACGGTAAATGGTATTATCACAATAATAATCAAACTTTTCTGACTATCAGTGCTACAATACAGTTAAATTAGGATATGCTTTATTTCACAGGTTCTTTCATTTCATACAAATTTCCTGGAAATTTTCTGTGTAATTTGAAAGTATTAAATGGTTGATTTTTAGGACATTTTATAGAAAGGGTGGTGCAATTTGGTAAAAATTCTAAGAAATGATTTAGTTTTTAAGTTCAAACTCATATTTGGATTCATATTAATAATAATCATGTTAATTTTCAAAAATTCTTTATAAATTAGACTCTTAACAATTCTGAAGCAGACACAAAATACTCAGTGTGTAGTCAAACTATAAATGTCTTAAGAATTAACAGTTACACAGCAGCTACTTTTAGGAAATTGTTGAAAAAATGTCCTGGACATTAGTAGAAAGTAAGGGGTCTGTGATATAAAAATGATGATTACACTGTGTATGTGTGCTACTATTTTACATAGATCATGATGAATTGTTGCTGTCTTGTACTGCAACTCTGCAACATCAGCAGACTCATCAGCTACAGTTAAAGGAAGTTCAGCATTATGTTTGTAGAGAGGAAGATGTAGAAATTAAAATTCGTTGGAAAAAAGGGTGAGACATGTCATCTGGGGATCAGTTGGGCAAGATGGTTCCAGGACAGGAGAACTGAAAACAGACATGACGTTATCTATAAGTCTGTATTTTGATAGATTAAGAAAAGAACTGTAACGTCCACTTAAGGTGTATAAAACCTGTTATAAGCCTTTTTCTTTGTAACCTCATCCTGTGTGTTGCATTGTGAAACGTTCCTTCTTGTACAAGAAAATAAATTCTGTTAAATTTTGATACTTAGGCTCTGGTCTCTATTGTTTAATGGTCATTAAGAAGAACTTTTTTGCTATTTTTTGCATTGCTATAACAACCTATTATGCTTATATATTGTTTGACACACAAAACTACACTTCTGTTGATGAAGTGTTAAGAATCTAAGTTATTAATGATTTTAAGAATTAAGAACTACAACCCAAATATAAACCAACTTAACACTTTTTTTCCATTTCTCTTAGCAAATTGCACCACCCTTTCTGTAAAATGTCCTAAAATGTGCCTTTAAATATCTGCAAATTAACCAAAACACTTCCAGGAAATTAGTATAAAATTAAAGAACCTGTAAAATAAAGCATTACCTTAAATTACTTCTCACGATGATTGCTTTGGGCTTAATCAAACCGATCAAACTGAACAGAGTACTATATATTGCTGCATCCTGCAAATTAAGTGACATCAAAAACACAAAAAACACCACAAACAAAAGCCGGCTGGTTGTTTAAAGTTTGAGACAGTTGACTTGAGATGACTTAAATGTCTCTTTCTCTGAGATTCTATGCATATCCTGATTTGTGTTGGATATTAATTGTTAAAGAATCTGCACTTGTAATCACTGTATCTACAATATTTCACCTCTCAGACTTTCATGAATTGAATTTTAGTGTGTGACATGTTTGGATTCTTTCACAGTCAGAGTTTGTTATCCCACCATCTGTTTATAATACTTTCTGAAGAGCAAAAATGTTAATAGTTAAAAAACAGGAACATTAGAACATAAACACTGTAGCACCACCCGCCTGTCTGTGCACCACCTCCACATGAATACTAACAAACACCACAGAAGAGCTGGTTGTCTGGTTCTGCTGTTCCTGTTTGACAGGTTAAAAAGGCGTTTTCTTGTGGTTTCTCAAAATAAAACAGCTAATAAAGACGGGAGAACTGTGTTGTGTTCATGATGTCCTCTGAAAACGGCGGTAAACACGGTAATGACTAATGGAAATGGTTTGAGGTATTGTATAGTGTAAAAATGGTATAAAGGCTCTAATCTGGACCCCATTTAAAAATGCAGTGTTCTTGTAAGGTCTGTACTCAGATATCTTTAACAGAGGAAGGGTTAGAGAGAGAGTGACCTTTTAACCTTTTCGGTGGGTTTTTTTTCTTGGGAATGCAGATGGTATTTACACCTGGTTAAGATCTAATCACAAAGCGACACAGACCACCTCCAGATGTGGTCTGATAGCATTCCCACTTTGCATTCAAAGCCCTGGAGGCTTAAATTTATGCAAAACGGAAAACAGGAGTTTTCTTTATTTCTTTTTGTCTCTGTGCTCTGCTCACTGGTTTGACGTAGGCAGGACTCAACAACAGGATGCAACAATCAGGATTCAGCAATATTTACATCTGCTGATGTTGCCCGACCACCGTCCATCAAATCTGACAGTCTGGATAGAACAGACTGACTGACTTTCTGAGGGTTAAGACAGTTTCTTCTTTCTCCAAACTTAAACTTAAATAGTTGTTTATTTAGTCATGAATGTTTAATGTTAAAGAGACATTTCTGCAGCAAAATCACTGGCACGCAACAGAAAAGTCTGTTTTGTTTAACAGTTTTTTCCGTCTATTCAATGTTTCCTTTAGCCAAAACTAAATATACAGTTTAGTCTATAAAACCTCTTTCATACCTCTCTGTCATCTCTCATATAAACTCTGTGAAGAAAAGATAACAGAGGCAAATATATCCACTCAAGATCTATATTTTAAATATTTAATAATTTGTATATTTTTTAATTGTTTTAACTTTTGTGCTCTATTTTTTTCACCTGTTTTTACTTTGTATTTATATAATCTGTTTGTGTATTGGTGTCCTATGTTTCACTGTATATTCCCAAACCAACTGGGGACAAATAAACTTTGTGGTGGTTTTGTCAGTTAATATTTCCAAGAATAAACTTTCAAATTCAGTTTTTTTGTGCTTTTTTCCCCCTTATCTAGATAATTTATCCAGATATAAATCACATGTTAATACCATGGCTTGTCATCAGATCTCAGCCAGGTGTGAGTGCAATCTGTACAGTTTGGCCACAACAACAAAAAAACAAGTTTAAAGGTCATCTTACTCCACCTCTTCCTGCTATCTGTAAAAAAGCGACAGGTAGTAGGCGGTGTATCTTCCCTCGTAAGACGTTACTTAAAAATAGATGATGTACGTCCATGTAGCAAGAAGGAAATGTGCTGCTTAATTCAAGGTGTTGGGACACGTTTGTTGAGAAGTCTGACAGCTCCACCTACCTAATCTGCATATTGAGACCCGATCGCAATATGGACTGAATTGAGATAACACTTCATAACGTATCCAGATTCAGATTGCGTCTGGTGTAAATGGGATAACTGTAATGGAAAAATATAATAATCAATGAGCTCCTGTTATGTTATGACCATGTTTTACTTACAGTGTGCTGCGCGTCAACATCCAGTTTGCTGGTGGCCTCGTCCAGTATGATGACCTGCGGATCTCGAACCAGAGCTCTGACGATGGCGATGCACTGCTTCTGTCCGCCTGAAAGCTTGCCACCACATTCTCCTATATCTGTGAACGCAAACAATGGATATATTGATTATAGATTATTCAAACTGTTGAAGCATGTACCCATTCCTGCCGTCCCGTTTTTCAGTCAATCATTAAATTACCACCAAAACAGTTACTTTCTGCATTGTGGCCTTTCATCGCTGCCCGTCAGCTATAAACAAAGACTTTCCCCTCATCGAATCATGTCTGCCACGACCATGTCTGTTAAAAGTTAATATTAAACTACTTTTCCAACTCTGTCTGTTATTGTATGAGTGGTGGATCAGAGTGGGTCATAACACATTCTTCGGGACTACAATCTCCTCTCCCCTGAAATGGGAGGACAACTTGAAAAAAGCTAACCAAAGACTATTCTTTTTAAGACAGATGAGGAAATCTGGAGCATCAAAAGGTTGCAATGTTACAGTTCTACAGAGCGGTAACAGAAAGTGTGCTCACTCTCTCAGTAACTGTATGGTACACAGCCCATCCAGTGCACAGCTTCAAAAATAACTGGCTGTGAACTCCCCAGCATTTCTGAACTATACCGCATCCACACTCAGCGGACAGGTTTTTACATTTTAAAGGACTCCTCAGACCCAACAAACCTTCTATTCAATCATCCCCCTTCAGGTAAAATACTCCGCAGTAAAAAAACCAGAACATCTCGCTTCCATAGTTGCACTTACCCTGAAACAACTGGTTGTATAACAAACACGTTAACATGTCACTTTAAGGCCATGGGCTGTATGGCTGCTGTAAGGTTGATTAAGGTTGATGCAGCTGTCTGTGTTTTATCCACACATGATGTTACTATCTCTGTTGTACATTTACAGACTTACAGTAAGTATTTTCTGTCTGTTAACTGCTGTTTTTTTTACTGTGTAATGTTTACAAATCAACAAATTCCTACAAAGTAAGTTTATTAAACATATGAAAATATCTCTAGCATAAGTGTATTTTCATTTGTTTAAATGTCCTTATACATTAGTCCAAAAACATTATATGTGATGACTTTACTCTTGCATTAAAGGGACTATTAACACACCAAAACACCTACATACTAAGGCACCTTAATTAGATTAAATGGACAATAAAATCAGTAATGAAACAATGACAATAGACAGTTAACTTCATCTTAGACTCCTATCCTAGAATATGATTAAATTAAAGATTAAATTAAATGAATTATTAGATTAAATGATGATTAAAAAATATAACTATTTGTAGCATTCAGAGCTGATTGGTTTTAATGGGTCCTGCATTAAAAAAGTTTTATTTTAGCACAATTAATGCCCAACTATAGTAATCTATTTGTACTCTTTATGTGTGTGACACCTGCGTACCTGTGTCATATTCATCGTCCAGCTCAGAGATGAAGGCATCTACGTTGGCCTTCTCTGCAGCTTCTTTCACCTTCTCTATGGTGCAGCCCTTCAGGCCGTATCCAATGTTGTATCTCAGTGAGCCAGAGAACAGCACAGGATTCTGGGATACCACGGCCACCTAAAAGAAATGAAGTTGAAACACATATTAGCATCAGTGCAGCGCTGGTGGACAGGATCATTATTTATGGAGTAAATATAGTGCAAATATGATGTTTTAGCAAATGTAAATCAGATTTGGTGAAGACCAACTGTCTGAGTCACAGATCTGCAGGTTTGTATTTCTCAATTCATTTTTAGCACAAAGTCTCTTGATTGAAGGAAACGTGTTCAACAAGCTGCTCCTTATGTCAGGTTTTTTTTTCCAGATCGCTGCATCTAACTGAACCAACTGTTACAGGAGTGGAAGAAATAATCCGCACTCACAAAACTCAGAGTGTTTTATACATTTGAACAAAGGGGATTAAAACAGCCAAAAACATTTCAGTCTTCACATCCTCACACTGAGAAGCTCACTGAAGAAGCCCTGAGGCCGAGAGACGGGAATAAATTAGCAGGAAAACTTTTCAAATGAGACGAGCCTTTAGGCATAGAAACAGAAAACCAACAGAAACCTCCTCTTATGACGAGTAACACCAGATTAATACACTAAATATGCTTTTTTGTTATGTTATAATGTTTGTAGCAGTTTGTTAACAAGTAAAACCAAATATACAAATAAACAGTGTATAGCTCCTTTTTATCTGAATTGTATTAGTGTTAATATTGGATTTTATTTAGATGTAGCTGTCAGTGATTATGCAACCATTTTGCCACCAGTTTCTTGACACATCTGTGTTTCTTTTTGCAGAGTGGGAGATATCACAGCTGTCAGAAATTCCTGATATTGCAACTCTGACAGGAACAGTTTTTCCCACTTGGCTGCTTGTAATTACGATCTATATATACATGACTTGAATGCAACATTCGTGCAACCCTGGTACCAGTATGAGCTTTGGATTAATAGACATGACGCATTTCTTTTGTAACCAGGTTTCTCGTTTACACAACAGTTAAGAATTCAGTTTTCTGAAGAAAGCCGACTGTAACTTGGTTACTGAAGTGCATATAAACACACTGCTGGATGATGATGCAGTGAATGGCACAATTATCATTGTTTAGTTTAATGTATTTCATCTATACTTTATCTATTGCTGTGAAATTGTGTTTGTATTTTATGTCTTGTTTGTATTGTGAAGCATTTTGTGACGACTGATCTAGAAAGGTTTTATAAATAAACTTCACTTACGACAATCTACACACAAAAAAGACAAAAGTAGAAATACTGCCTCCTGGTGGTATTCTTCTGCCAACCAAAGTTGCAGTTTACATCCATGTCTGTCCAGACTCATATAATATTTGTAGTGAAGACTTTGAAGGAATTTAATAAAAGGTATTAAGTGTGTTTTCCTTCTATGTGTTCACATGTTTGGCCAATAAAGCTGATTCTGACAGAACACATAGTTGTAGCCATGACAGTAGACGATGCTTCAGATATGGATGTTGCTGCAAAGAAGCTACAAATTCTAAAACGTGGATGTTTCACACACATCTTGAACCCGGCAGCACAGAAGATCTAAACAATCACCACAGTTTCAAGATGGGAACCCGAGATTAGTGTCAACAGTTCAGTATCTGAGCAAATGTGAAATATGGTCACGATCTCCCCCTCAGCTCCTGAGTTATGGCGTTGAATAACGGCCAGAAAAGTGTTTTTGCAGCACATTATGATGTCACAGAGAAGTTGACCTTTGACCTTTTGGATATAAAATGTCATCACTTCATTATTTTATCCTATTAGACATTTGTGTGAAACTTTGAATTCTTGAGTTATGGCCAAAAACGTGGTTTGTGAGCTCATGGTGACCTTTTGACCTTTGACTCCCCAAATTCTAATCAGTTCATCCTTGAGTTCAAGTGGACGTTTGTGCCAGATGTAACAAAATACAAGATTTTTGAGAGCGATTCCAAATTTGAGAGTTTAAATAATCTGATATATGATGACATATTGACCGATATAAATTTTCTTTAAACAACCAAAAACATTTTTTGATAAAAATTTTTTGATAAGGTTCCTTTAAGTTTGTTTTTTTAACAATGGTGGCTGTAAAATGTGCTGGGCAGGAAGTTTTACAGTTAAAAAACTTGTCACTGTAGAGTGGTGACGCTGTTTCAAGACATATCTTCAGTATTTCTGTACTTCAGTTTCTTGTAATTTATTGGCTGGTTTATACGCCGACACAACATAATATATCTGCGATGAGCCAGTGTCAGTCAACATACTGGTTGTTCTCTAATTCCTACATGATTTTATTTGGGGCAGTGATTTAAGCCTCCTTCCACCGAGTCGACTGTACCTTTCGATGGAAGTATTTGTGTTTGTAATGGTGCAGTGGCTCTCCATCCAGCAGGATCTGTCCTTCCTGAGGTTCATACAGCCTCTTCAGGAGGCTGACACAGGAAGTCTTTCCGCTGCCCGATGGACCCACCAGCGCTGTCATCTCCCCTGGCTTCAGCTCCATAGAAACTGACTGCACAGAACACGTTAACAATGTAATGATCCACTGACCAACTGTGGATTAATGTTTAACACTACTCTAAATGCAATGATAGAATAGGACACTGTGTTAAACTTTAAGTCTGTTAAACAGTTACCTTCAGTGCAGGTTTATCTTGAGGAGATGACGGGTAGGTGAAGGTGACATTTTGGAAAACAATTCCTCCCCGCAGCTTCTCGGGAGCCAAATCTCCCTCCTTCTTACATTTCGGTGTTCTGTCAAGATAGCCGAACACTTTGGAGATGACTCCAACTGTTGACACGGTCTCTCCAATGCAATACAAAATCTCCTGTGACAAAAACAAGCAATCTTCATCAATAAAAACAGTATTATAGTTATATATATATATATATATATATACACACAGTATTTTACAACTCAAATACAAAGAGGAGATTCTGCAGTGTGTAATATTTGTAGCTCATCTCACCCTTAAATTGTTTGACATGGGCTTCTGGTACAAGAAAAAGGACACGAGACTACCGATGCTGAGCTGACCGGAGGAGATGAGACTGCGAGCCTGTAATAGCATAATTATCTTTATCCCCGGACTCACCATCTGAATGAAAAGAGCACAGAGACAGAAATGAATCAACTTACAAAACAACTTACTAAACGACAGAAATCACACATGCTACTGAAAACACCAAATAGAAACATGATTTGAGCAGCACAAAGATACGGAGGCCCAGACCTGCCAAGAAAGAAAAGAACTCACATACAGTAAGTCAAAATTATGAAATACTAAGGTCTCTTTGTAGTTTAGTTCACTTGGTCTGGATAAAAAGGAAAAAAATAAACACTTTTGCATTTTCATTCTGGTCCGGTTCATGTTCAGCAGTGTTCATTTCATCAATGGAAGCTATGACAAAAAATATTTGTTGACAACCTTTTTTTCACAACAAAAAAACAAACTAAAACTAAATAAAAAGCAACCTTTGAAAATCAGAACTATGATGAAATATAATAAATTTATAATAAAATGAAAAAAGTGAAATGGACAAATAAACTGACTTAATAACTGCTTTGATGCAAAGTCTTATTTCATGATCTGCATACATGCATATTTTTATTTTCACCATTTCTAATTTTTCATATTCTCTTTGTCCTCTCGGTTGAAATGGGCTTCCATACTTGTGACATTACATTTAATTAAAAGCTGTCTTTTAACTTCCTTGATAAGTCATTTAACAATCTTACCCTCCGTATTAAGAGGAAAACTGCACTGTAGATTCCTGACTGTCTCTTGATAGAGCCCATCTGGTCCAGAGCCTTATTATACCTCCTCAGTTCATCTTTCTCTCCTTTAAAGCTGCGGACTGTTTGGATCCCGCTGATGGTCTGGTGGGCCAGATCTTTGTTCTGAGCGTGGCATTCCTGGATCTGGTCTTTCAGCTCCTGTTTCACAAAGAAAACAAGACAGACTCAGTGGACAAAGAGCTGCACATGAGCAGACTGATGCTTCTTCTTGACATGTGCTGCAAGTCATTTCCTTCTTCCTTCCTTCCATCTTTCATGTCACTCTTCAATTCAGTTCGTCACTTGCTGTTCTTTCATATTGTTTGGTACAGTTCATTAACTTCCATCTGGGAATACGAGGTGTTAAGTGGATGTGGGAACATCTCTTTAACACCTGGGGTGCTGCTCATGCCTCCTCAGGTGATCAGGAAATCAGTCCAGGACTTTCCCTTATCTCTGTTCAGAGGGAGGAGTGAGGAGCGATCCCTAAGGAGGCTTGAGCGACGACAAACCAATACAATCCTTCACAGAAGTCTGAAACTGCATCACAACAGCAATGCAGTTTTTAGTTTTAGTTTTACAGAAGAGGATAAAATACATAACAAAACCAACTCTCATATAACTCCCAATTTTTAGACTAAAAGACACAAGGGAACAGGAGGACACGAGGACATAAGTAAGTAAAACTAGGAGGCAAATGAGAAGCATCCCATGACCGAAGCAGTGTCTTTCAGTGTTAGAACTCCCCTTACTGGACGATGACAGAACTCTTGTCAGCTCAGTTGTGGTACACAGTAAGTTACTTCCTAGTCTGGTTAAAAGCTTATTACAAGCAGGCGAATGATAACTCTGTTGCAGATATGTTGCTGCTGAGCTCAGGGTTTCTGAAGGGTTCACCAAGTTAAATTAAAGCCTTTTAAATACCACATGTTCAATACTTTATGACTTTTCATGACCTGCTGATACTGATACCCTGTGAGTTATTAACCTTATAAACACTGCTTAGACCTAGTTTGGCACTAAACTGAATGTAAACAGGCTGACCTCACTATAGACGACATTATAAATGATGTGACTGTTTAGTTTAGAAACAATGAACAAGCTACATAGTGATTATGAATCTTTAAGCTGAACTGATCAATTCCAATCAGCAAAGTGATTCATAATCTCAACCTTCGCTGGGAGAACTGTGTTTGAATGCATTGTTGAAGAAAAGGACGATTGACTTGTGATGAAAAAACTGCTGTACCTCACAGAGGAATGATGTCAGCAACACAATACAACTTTTTCTAAGTTAAGAGGAGTCCAATCTCATCAAACCTACCTTGGACAAGGTGATGTATTTGTTCTGTATTATGGCCAGGAGTGGCATCTCTATGCAGGTGAGCACAGTGAGCTCCCAGGACAGGCGTAACATCACAGTGAGCATGAGGAGGGTTTTGACTGTGCTGCGAACCAGCGCGTTGGCGTTCAGCGCGACTGTGCGGCCCATCCTGTCCACGTCTGAGTGCAGGCGGGAGGAAAGACGTCCTGCGTGTTGAAAAGACGGAAAAGCAGCAGAGCTTCACATTTGAGAAACTGTAAGAAAAAAAAAAAGACTAAAACTGTTGATTGATTATCAAAATAGTTGCCAATTAATTGACTAATCGTTGCAGCTCTAATAACAACAACTTTTGGGTTCCCATAATGGCCAAATGTATGTGGTTTAAGGCTGTTTGATTTGATTTGGACCCCTTAGTTCCAATAAAAGGAAATCTTAATGCTACATCATACAATAATATTTTAGACAATGGTGAGCTTCCAACTTTGTTTGGCTCTTCCCCGTTTCAACATGACAATGCCCTTGTACCCACAGCCAGCTCCATAAAGAAATGGTTTTCCCAGTTTGGTGTAGAAGAACTTGAGCCAGGCTTTATCCCCCCAACATCAGTATTGGACCACACTGATGCTCTTGTGGCTAAATGAAAGCAAATCTCTGTAGCCAGGCTCCAAAATCTCATAGCAGCAGATTAATATGCAATGACATGTTCAACAACCACATATGGATGTACTGTTCATGTATCCACATACTAATGGCCGTGTAGGGCATCTTCCAAAAACAGATTTCTTTACCCACCATTATTATATTTCAAGAAATATAATAACAGTGACGTGTGTTTACTGTGTCCGTCTCACCAGGGTTGTTCTCGTCAAAGAAGTGCACTTCCTGCTGCAGGAGGGTGTGGAATAGCAGATGCTTCAATCTCTTGTTCAGTCTAGCCAAGGAGCACATAAATATGCCTCCTCTCAAGCCAGAGAACAGAGCGCTGTTAATATGGAGACATTGAAAATTATGTTTTTGTGATCAGACAGGTGATTGATTAGTCATTATGTTGTTGTTGTTATCAGGAGAACACAAAGGAAAATATACAAACAGTTTGGTTTCATTACCTTCCAAGAGAGACAAGAGTCAGCTGTCCGATCGCATAATAGAAATTTGTATGAAGAAATTGACCTTTTAGCATATCGATGACCTTCCCCTGATACCACGGGATAAATGTATCACCTGTTAGCAGAGATGAATGACACTGATTAGGTGAATAGCAATGATAACTTCTATACTGTACAATGTTAGTCCTACTTCTTACTGAAGTAATCGCTAAACTTTCTAACAAATATCTCATATAATTGCTGTTGCCTCAAAAATATCAGAGCTGTTTTTACTTTAACCACCATGTATTTTTAAATTCAAGGCTTGAAGCGTTTTCTCAGCCAGAAGAGAATCATGTTTCTCACGGTTTTCACCTTTTAGGACTAGTCTGGGGATATTCTGTAGTTTATTTAATGTTCCATGATAAGATCAAAAAACCAACAATGAATTGATCCAACTGTCTTATCTGTTTGTCTCTTGATGTCACATTGAACTCAAATTTCACAGTATTGCTTATCACAAATCGGCATTTCTTTGAGCTCTGTTTACACTGACAAATATTTCCAATGTTTGATCTGACAGCTGACATTTCTGACTTCACCTTGTACCTGAAAACTCAGCTGGAAAATCACAGCGTGTTGAAGTTTTTTGGATGTGTCTGAAAACATAACTTTTCGACTCTTTTTAAAACCTTATTAAAATATACAATAAATAATGTCAATGAACAAATCTTGCAGCACCTTTGCTCATCCTGAAAGCACTCACTTTTGTAAAATTATCCAACAGAAGTGTGTGAACAGCGAGGCTCTCCATTCCTCTGGACTATTTATTAACAGATCTGCACTAAATTAGGCAAAATTTGGTTCCTCTTTGAGAATTACGTTTTAACCTTGGCTGCAAGAAAAAATCCTGTTCAGCCCACATTTTTAACTGTATTAGATTATAGAGACAACCTATATAACCTATATATGCATGTATCAGACTCACCACTTTAGTTACTAGGCTTGACCCAGGAATATAACCTCATCACTGTAATTTATACATGTTAAATGAATGGACCTCATTAAAAATACAGAGAAAGGTTCATATGTACCTTTTTCTGTTGTGTTGGATGTGATTGTTGATTGATTAATGTGTTTTTGTGTAACTTTGTGACACCTGTTGTTCGCTACCATGTTGGCCAGGTCTCCTTTGTAAAAGAGATGATGTATCTCAAGAGACTTCCTGGTTAAACAGGTTAAAATGTTGATGTTTTGGGGTATTTTAGAATCTACATGTGTTAGTTTCATGTGTTAATTGTGGTTAGACTGATCCTATTCCTTTTATTTCACTTATTTGGGGATTTAACAGCTACTGGGTTGTTTTAAGGAGTTCTAAGTGTCTTTACGATGTAATATGTTGTATGATTGTATTGGAATGAATTATATTTTATGACTGCCATGTTTCACTGTGATATTGTGATGTACTTTGAGACATATTTTGTGTTATTTGTTTTATGTTGTTTGTCTGTATTCATTGTTATGGCTGCCTTTCTTTGCCAGGACGCTCCTGAAAAAGATATTTTTAATCTCAATGAGGATTTCCTTCACTAGAACGTTAAATGTATATTAGTCCACAGCTGGAGACAGTCCCAAACAAACGCACCATTTACTAACACAGGAGAAAATATCTCAAGACGGACGAACACATTGTTGGTTTTGGTCTTTTCATGGGATTTGTTGACAGTAAGAAAAATACAGAATAATGTCATCTTTATCCTTTAACGGTTTATATATTATCTTGCAAATGTATAACTGTAAAGTTAATGCTTTGTAAAATGCTATCAGGTCATGTATGCAGGTAAACCATAACATATACGGTAGAATGTCAATGTTTCACACTCACAGATGACACCTAAGATGAGGAAACTGAAAGCCGCAATCAGGTAAAGGACGTCTGGTCTGAAGTATTTTAACACCCTCATAAGCAACCGCCTAGTATCCAGGTTCTGGTCGTCCTTTTTCATCTTTCCATCACCGCAGAGGCCTTTTTCCCAAATCATACAGGCCATTAATGAGGACAAGGGCCCCAGGAGCAGCATGCTGAGGTTAGGAGTCGGTCCGGTGTAAGGCTCCGAGGGAGGCGCCATGAGTATCCGTCCACTTTCAAACGCAGGAGAGAGAAGGCAGAGGAGCGCTACCAACCTGCGGAGCACAGCCTCGGGCTTTCCATCAGTCAGTGTAAGAGTGAAAAAATGCAGAGCGGCCCACTTTACCGCCCCAAAGGCCCACACACCTGCCAGTCCACCACAGCTGGAGCACTCCAGCAACACCAGTCCAGCCCACAGTGCCGAACTCAGCACCAAGTCAAAAAAAAGGATGAATGATCCGCATACTGCCACTTCCCTCATTTTCCTTTGGTAGACGGACAGACTGCAAGAAGCTGAATCTGATCCTGAAACACACATATTAAAGTTATAAAGTCTACTGATTACATAGATCATCCTAGTGATCACTTTATGCTGGTGGTACTGCATCAAATACTGCATAGTATACTATACTAAATACTGCAAGTAAAGCAAAAGTCCTGCAAACTTTAGAAGTACAGCAGTATTGGGAGCAAAATGTACTTAAACATAAAAAAGTAAAAGTACTCATTGGAGGTGTGTGAGACACAATATGTAAGAAGCACTTTAATAATGCAGCTGTTTGAGATAATGTTAATTTTACCTATTTTATATACTTTGGGGTTTTTAATCTGTAACAATACATTATATTTTCTGAGTTGATCATTATGCTTTGTAGGCAGTGGTGGAAAGTAACTGAGTGCATTTACTCAAGTACTGTACTTAAGTACAGTTTTGAGGTACTTGTACTTTACTTGAGTATTTCCATTTGATACTACTTTATACTTCCACTCCCTCACATTTCAGAGGGAAATATTGTACTTTCTACTCCACTACATTTATTTGACAGCTTTAGTTACTTTTCAGATGAAGATTTGACACAATGGATAATATAACAAGCTTTTAAAATACAACTCGTTGTTAAAGATGAAACCAGTGGTTTCCAACCTTTTTGGCTTTTGACGTCTTACAAAAAGCAGTGTGTAGTCGGGGTCACATTTCACATGTCTATGAGTTGTTAACAGCTCCAAAAAATAGTGATTTTTCCCTCTAAACTTCTCACATGCTTTCATTTCAATAAATGTTCAAATGATCCAATATTTCAGCAAAAATCAAAGATTAGAGAAAAAGTCCAAAAAACTGAAAACAGATTTGTGTATCAGAACTTTGTTTTTTCTTCTTTCCTCTCCCATTAATCATCTCACGACCCCTCAGATTTATCTGGTGACCCTTTGGAGGGACCTGACCCCTAGGTTGGGAACCACTGGACTAAACTAGCTAACTGTATATAAAGTAGTTGAAACTAGCTCCACCTCCAGCAGCTACCACAGTAACATGCTGCTCTAACACTGATGATTCAGTATTAATAATCTAATGATGTTATATATAATATCAGTCAGAGGGACCAAACCACTACTTTTACTGTAATACTTTAACTGCATCAAGTTCATAATACTTGTGTACTTTTACTGTAGTAGGATTGTTCATGCAGGACTTTTACTTGTAATGGAGTATTTTTACATTTGTGTCTTGGTACTTTTACTTAAGTAAAGGATCTGAATACTTCTTCACCACAACTTGTAGGTAAAATTTTGTTCTTCAGAGTAAGTACAGGTGTCAGATAAATGTAGCGCTGTAGAAGTTATCAAGCAACATCATGAGAGGTAAAAACCACACCTCAAACTGTTACTTTTATGACTTTTCTGTTTGCAGTCTGGTGTGGAAATATTAGCACCATCAGCAGTTAGCCAGGTGCTATTAGCTGACGTTTTCCGCATGTTAAAATATCAACTACACCTGTAACATTATATCATTTGAACGCTCATAACTTCATAACGTTAGAATGAATCACAAGCTAACATCTGTTTAGTTTTTTGCACATACTGTAGCAAGCTAACTTGCTGGTGTTACAACTTCAATATCACTTCGTAAAAAACATTTTAGGTCACTACTGTCCTTCCTGTTGTTTAACATTTATCTGGACAAACCTGTGGCACATTAATATGTCCATAAACTTACGGTTATCATACATAATTTGTGTGTCTTACCGTGTGTTTCCCCTTTCAGTCGACGGTTGGTTAGCTGCTACTGGCTTTACTTTTAGTTTCATTTTCAGTTAAGGCAAATCAGTAACAGTAACGGTCGTTTCGTTTATGACCACTTGATGTCGGTGTAAGCCATATTTTTTTGTCCTAAAGTGGCGAACTCATGACTCGCCCTACTCTGCCTCTGATTGGCTACTTCTCGTTGCCTTCGTTTGTTTGATTGGTTGGGTTTAGTCATGAGGACTGAGATTGGTTAGAGATAGGGTAAGAATATCAGGGTAAGCCAATCAGAGACGGAGTAGGGCGGGTCATGACTTCCTAAGAAAAAAAAAATGACATGGACTGTACATGTTTAAACCATATAGTCCATACTGTCTATGGTTTCAATCATATTTGAACTCAATTTCCTCATTAAAAAAATCTTTTTTTTTTTTTTTTTTTTTTTACATGTTTTATGTATTTTATTATTTATGTTATCATTTGTATTTTGTTATTGTTATATATTTTCTAAAATATTTATTTTGTTATAATGATGTAATGGGCCTTTTGAATTTGAAGGACACGTTCACAAAGTCTGTCTTAAAACAACAGTCAGGAGCCTGAATGAACATTGAAACATGTTTTTCTAGCTGTAATCATTCCTCCTGTTCATACTGACTGAAGATCCCTTCATAATGCACTTACAGTGTAAGTGATGGGGGACAAAATCCACAGTCCTCCTTCTGTGCAAAAACGTATTTTAAAGTTTATTTGAAGGTAATATGAAGCTTTAGTTGTCCAAATGAGTCATATCAAGTAGATATCTTTCAACGTTACAGTCTTTTTAGTGCCAAAGTCCTTCTTTTTGTTACTATATTTCCACTGCAGCTCAACAGGGAAACACTGTCCATGGAAACACAAAGAGGGAATCTGATGCTAAAAAGACTGTAAATGTGTCAGATATCCACTTGATATGACTAACTCAGACTGCTGAAGCCTCATATAAGCTTCACATCAACTTTTAAAGGACTGTGTGGACACACAGTGGATTTTGGCCTCTATCACTTACATCGAAAGTACATTTGAAGGATCTTTTAATAGCCATGTATGAACAGGAGGAATGATTACAGCGAGGAAAACCTCTTTCACTGTTCATATGGACACCTGACTGTTGTTTTAAACAGACTTGAAAATTGTGAACCTATCCTTAAGTCTCTTTAGACTTTATCTTGTAGGATCGGTTCCAAAGTCAAACAGAATTTTTATTTGGAAATGTGAAATTTGACAAATATGTGAAAAGGTTTTGATTTCTTTGAGAATCATGGAGAGAGGAGTTTTTTGGTTTTTTTTAATTTATTCTAATTGAGGGTCTGAGGATAAAGGATGTTGAATGCTGTACAGATTATAAAACCCCCTGATGCAAATTCGTGATATTAGATAATATAAATATATATTGACTTAAGTATCCTTAAACCAATCTTTGTAACAACAAAGCATGAAAATCTGCTATCCTGTTGGAAGACAACATTGTGAGACCCATTTCATATATATATTTCAATTGTATGTTTTGTAACTTCATAGCTGCTATGTATTTATTTTCTATGATATTTCCCTGTTTTGCATTATTCTAAAAAAACAAGAATAGTCTGATAACACAAAAAAAATATGAGAAACGTTTTTGTTATTTGTTTTACCATTAACACTTGAGTATGCAGAACTAAAACAGCAGAGACTTGATCATTAGAGAAGCAGAAATATATAGAATGATCAATGAACCATGCAAATAGTAACTTATCACATGTACAATGCACTCTTTCACTGTAGAGGAGAAACTACTGTATGTCATTGATGTGTTAGTATCCTATGACCCTGTTGTGGGTCTGGATTAACCTGCAGGACTTGCCTTTAGGCCCTTACACTCAGTTCATATCCTGCTTTGGTGGCACATATTCCTGAACAAATGTAAAATTAGATCACCACAAAGTACAGTAATTTCCACACAGTGAGTCTGCTGAATTTTAGTTCCCGGGGGAACCCACGATTGATAATTTTGCTTTGCTTTGTTGGAGTAAAACTCATATACATGCCTTTATTATCCCATCTGCAACTTCAGTGTAAGTTTAAATAAAATAAAAGAAATGTTTGGATGCATGAACACATGAAGACATTTTTGATATTTAAACATTTATTCCCCCCCGTTCACAATGTATAAATAATGAATTTATAATAATAATTTGGCCCAAAGCAAAACAGCCTCTGAAAATGACTAATAAATCCTCTGGTTACACTTGCAAAACAACTTATACTGTACCTGAAAAGTATATTATTTTATTTTCAGTCACATCTGTCATAAAAGAGCTTTGTTCAAACCTGTACTAGTGTGATATTCTCACTGGATATCTTAAATTACTCAACAGATAAGGCAGTCACACGAAATCTCTCATTGGAACTGAAGGTAAACAGCGTAATAAATCCTGTCAGTCTCAGTGCCTTCGAAACATTCACATCACGAAATGTTTAAAACCACCAACAAGCTGGCGTACAGTATGAAATCATCTGCTTCTGTCCTCCGTGTCCCTGAAAGGGTTTTTGAAATCATCTCGTGGTTGTAGATTATCTTATTCAAATACATCAGTTATATAAAAAGGCACTGTTCCATTAAGGAATGAAAAGCATGCCGGAAAAAAAACAACTTGATTAATTACTGCTACAGTACATTTTCATCTTCTTACATGTGACAGTGAGTATTTTTATATCCACCTTCAATGACCTCTGGCATCAAATACTCATCAACAATGGTTGTAAAATACTCGGCATGCTGCGTTTAATGCCCGAACAACGGTCAGGACATTGAAAACTTATAGTCCTACTTCGACGATAATGAAGATGTCAAGAAGACATATTATCTATCATTCGCTGTATCCTGTTCTGGCTGATTAAATACTTTCTGTAACAGCTCTTTGAAGGAAAACTGCTGATATTTTACATATTTCTTATTGTCAAAAATCCCATTAAAAGACCAAAACAAACAATGAATTGATCTACTACGGAGCTGCAACGATTAGTCGATTAATCAGTCGGCAGATTTTGCCAACTATTCTGATAATCGATTAATCATTTTGAATATTTTTTTAAGAAAAAAAATGCTAAAATTCTCTCGTTCCAGCTTCTTACATTCAATTCTTTGTATAATTACATTTGCACATTATATGTACTGTGTATAGTGTGAACTATACACAGTACATTCTCAGTCAATATCTTAATATCGTGTCATGGCTTCAGAGACCGAGGTGCAGATTTACAGATTACCACCACTGACGTATGTATTCTATATATCGTATTTTCACTTTATTTTATCTTATGTTTAGTAATATTATCAAGTGGGTTTCATTTTCCATCTTATGTACATTGATATGTTTTTATGTCTTTTTTGGTGTAAAGCACTTTATTATTATTGTTTATTTATTTATATATATACTTTTTTTTTTTTAAACTCTAACAGCACTTTTCACCCACTTAAAATATTTATGATCACCTGTCTTTTGTGGTACTTGATGGACTGTTGGTCGGGACAAAACAAGACATTTTACGTTGCATCTCGGCCTTTGGGAAACAGCAATCAACATTTTTCACCATTTTCTGACATTTTATAGACCAACCGACTAATCAATTAATCAAGAAAATAATCGACAGATTACTTGATAATGAAGATAATTGTTAGTTGCAGCCCCTAACCTACTAACAAGTATTGTGTGTGTATCCAAAGCTTGATATAGCTTATTCCTCTGTGCCTTAGAGCTCCATTGTTGTCCAAAAACTGATAAAAACACATCAATGAGCAGCACTGTTGCACTTGATTACCATGAAAACACACACTGTAGCTTATTTTGACTTTTTAAAATCTTCTTCTGTTTTAGTATATTTGAAAATGTAACATGTCAATGTCACCTCAGTTTAACACAGTAAATTTATATTAAAAATACACAATCAATGCAAATCGATTGTCCTGTGTATTAATCCGCTACTGAAAATAGTCCCCAACAAAAAAACTACAGCTGTTTTAGGCTTTTTTTAAAAAAAAATGGAAAGTATAAGTTTGTGACCCATTTTAGAAAGATTTTGCAACAGGAACCAGCAGGCTTGTACCTGAGCGCCACATACGGGGTAGGGAAGGTGAAAAGTTCAGAGACACTGGGGCCTCAGACTTTAAGGGGCAGGAAAACTCCCCTGCAAACGAGGTATCAGGTATGACGTTGAATCTCTATCAGCTGATAATCAAACAGCACCAAATAATGAAGATGCTGTGCTTTAACCTTTAATTTAATCTTTTCACAACTTTTAAGCGTAGGCAGAGACAGTACCCTTAACATTTGGATCCAGTCACGACAAGCCCTGTGAAATGTGTGTTTATCAGCTTGTATGGTTCACGATGCTGGTGGAACATTTTGTGTACGTGCTGCAAAGAGCTGTCAAATCAGGTCAGCGCAGGCGGCATGTGCTATTTTGTGTGAGGATCTGGTGATTATTACCTAATCTTGAGGTACGGAGTTGAAGAGGTGCCCTGTGTCAAAATACAGTTTATCATTTCAAACAATATTGTGCTTACCAGGTATATATTCCTAAATAAATTTAAATAAAACTACTACAAAGTAATTGTGCACACTACAAACCTGGATCCAGTTATGTTCCAGGATAGCAGTACTGGTTGGTATAATTGTAACAGCATTTTTCAGTGTTTTCTGGCATCATAGAGATAAAAAAACTTCTTCGACTATACAAGAATAATCGTTAGTTGCAGCCTTAGTGTAGTCAGCTGTGTTAGCACTGCGCGGTTCCTGATACACACTTACTCCAGCCATGCTAACACATAGTTTGGTCTTTTGAGATTTGTTGACAATAAGAAAAGCCTAGAAGAATAACACCATTCTTATCATTTAACTCTTGATAATCTGGAAGCCAATGCTTATTCTCACTTTGCTTTCATTACTTTGATTTCACCCGCTGATATTACTGCTCAATGTGCTTGTTATTTCATCACGACCACTGCTGTAGAAATATGACTGGCTTATGTTGTTCTGGGTGTAGCTTTTCCTCGTCTGTAAGCTCACCATATACTGATAAATCATCAAAAACTATGACTTTAGCAAACATCTAGAAAGGATTTTGTGAGATTTCCTCAACAAAGGATCGTGTTTGCAGCTTGATAGAGTGAGATATCTCATGTATGATAGATTGTGTGATCACATAGATAAGATCAGCAGCATATTACAATAAACAGTACAATCACATTGTAGTTGTAAGTGCACATCTGTTCATTTTGGTATATAGGATCAAGTGTTTAAACTGGGTCAAACAGAGCAAATTATTCGTAGTATTTGTTTTGACTTTTATGGCGTACCAGATGGTAACGGTTCATCACATGGAGACAGTTTAGACCAAATCGGGTGTGCTGTCAACCACAGAAGAGTCAATTTTGAACATCTGGCACACCGAGCGAGCTGGTGCAAACATTAGGAATTATTTGCAGACCTGTCAGACCCAGAGTGTGATGTGTGTTAAGGGTGACACACAGTGTGTAAGCAGGTTCAGAGGCTGGTGATATACTCTGCCCCGTTCGCCGAGGCCTTGTCTTTGTCTCCCTCTGTGGGCACGCTGCTGTACTGGCAGCCAGGGGCGACGTCGACAGCAGGTCTCGCTGGGTCGGGCAGTGCGGAGGGTTGACCTTGCTTGGATGACTTCTTGTCCCTTTTATCCAGCCAGCAAAATGACACCATGAGAAACACGGCAGATGAGGCAACAACGGCGCTGCAGGCAAAGAAGACATGGAAGTACTGGCCTGTTCTGTCAACCAGGGCTCCTGCAACAACAAGAAAAATCATCAATAACGTCAACATTTTAGGGTTTATCTGTTTGGATGACACTTTATTTTACAGGCCTCATATTTCCCTGTAATTTATTAGAAAGGAACTAATATCTGACTGTAAAATTCAACTGAAACTTTGTGGAAAAGACACATTATTGGGCACTAATTATAGGAAAAATTGAGACAGTGATGATTGGTACATTGGAAAATAATTAATTCCAATTAATTGCAAGTGTAATCTAGACCAGTGGTTCCCAATCAGGAGGTCAAGACCCCAGTAAGGGGTTGCAAGACAAAAATTTAGAGGTCAAAAAAGTGAAAAATTATCCAAATAAAACAAGGAAGGAAAAAACAAGTCACAGCTGGTGCAACCATTGAAGAAGGGTCGCAGGGACGCATTCCTTCAGTTTAAGGGGTCACAAGCCAAAACATTTTGTGACCACAGACTTTAAGTCCTTTAGCAGGTCAGTGGAACATATTTGTCATTTTGCTCTATTTCTGATTCATTCTGTACACTCATCTATTGCAAGTCCGTCCGTCCTGGAAGAGGGATCCCTCCTCTGTTGCTCTTCCTGAGGTTTCTTCCATTTTTTCCAATTTAAAGGGTTTTTTTCCCCAAGGATCGAGGATGTTGTATTGCTGTACAGATTGTAAAGCCCACTGAGGCAAATTTGTGATTTGTGATATTTGGCTATAAAAATAAAATTGACTTGACTCAAACATGCAAAAATGTGAAATTTGTCTACAAGAAAATATACAATGCAACAAATGTGAAGAATAAAGTTTCTAAATAACAATGAATAAAGATTTACTTTAGTTTAAATAGAGCAGGTCTTTCAAGGAAACTATAAACTCAACTCAAACGACTGTCTGAACCGTCTCTATTTTCCCTATAATGAGTACCAAATTACAGTAATTTTCAGTAAACCTCCTAGAAAATGACAACCATGTAAAATAAACAATAAGAAAATTACCCCTTTTTAAATATGATTTATTCAGATGATTATAAGCAGTTAAGCTCCAAAAGCAACTCATCTGCGTGCTATATTGATAACCCAGCCCTTTTTTAAATTATATAAATACTGTGGGAAGCAAACTGGGTCACTGACTGCGTGTGTAAAGCAACTCTGTTGGGACTTCTCACTGTGTCCGGTTATATACCCTCACATTAACGGGGGAAGCATACCTGTCATCTGAGACAGAAGCAGCCCTGAGAGAGAGCCTCTGCCCTTTCAACCACTCTGCTGCCGCTAACCTCCGCTCCTCCAAAATGGAGCACAGACTGGCTTCTTTTGTTCTCTGTGCAGCGGCCAGATTGACTGAGAGCAAGCTGTTATTTACTGCAACCGCCTGGAGCAGGAGTGGCTGAACCTTCTATTCCTGTAGTTCTGCCATTCAAATTCACACAAGCAGAATCAGCGCCCCACAGCACACGAAAACATATGTGCAGGGCAGACTCCCCTGACTACACGTGTGTGTTTTGCACAATTTTGCACTGTTTTTGAGTCTATTTCAATGTTCTTCTCTGATTTATAGTCTATGGTAGATTTCGACAGAAAAGACGGACATGCAGCAAGAGGTCACGCCAACGATACTGATACTGGTACATTTTGTTCTAACAAGCCTTTTCCACTACGGGGACTAACCAACCCGCAACTGAACTTACCGAACCTCCCAGTAACAGACTGCTAACAGTTCTAAGAAAGTTTCTCCTGTTCAGGATGTTTGATTTGTTAATCAGAGGAAAAGAGGGCGAGCTTTATCTCCTCTCTGGCTGTGTTTATTCTAAGCCAGCTATGAGTATGAAGTGTGATCAAATTACAATGTGATGCACAAGAGGAAAAGAGGAGCTGCTCACAACTGCAAAACATAAAAATAAATTGTAGATGGTAGTGAGGCAACTTGAAGAATCTTTAGGAAAATGTTAATTGTTTAATTGGCAGTCGTGTAACATTGTCCATCTGTGCATGTACTGCCTCATTTACAGTATACTATGACAATTAGTGTATACTGTAGTGAAATCTGTATATTATGACTATGTTGTATGGGACTGTGTTTTAGGGGTCCCACCCACTAAGGTTATTTTTACCTCCAGGGCAGCTTCTCCATGAATAAAACAGTTTACACCTAAAAGTTCAATCTGCCTGAAGCCTGTAAAACCACACTGAGGCAGTTTCCATCTAGTATATCATCAAAAAACATTTTTTATTATAATGTGATTATATATTATACAATTATAATGTATAACTGTGTCCTACATTATCTACATTATCACCATATCTTTCCTCTCAATCTCTTGCTCTCCTCGCTCTCTGTGTGTTTACTTTACCTGCCAGTGGAGGCCCGATGAGCAGTGTGACGCTCTCCATTATAGCGATTAGACCCAGAGCTGAGGGGAAGCGGCTCATCTCCACTGTATCCATGAGTACAGTGAACATCAGGGATCCCACAACACTCATGGATAGCCCGTAGATCGTCACATAACTCAGCAGTACAGAGAAACTGGGCCCGATGCAGCAGATACTGTTACTGAGCCCATTGACCAACAAAGCCGAGGCAAATACATAGATGTGTCGCCCTTTGAACCAGGGCATGTTGAACATGATGCCGAATGGCGGTCGCACCACAATGTTAACAATGCCCAGGATGGAGAGCAGCATCGCGGCCCGGCCCTGCTCCATGTCGTGGGCTGTGGCGTAGGGAACCAGATACACCAGGGGCACCACAAACCCAAGCATCATCCAGGTGATGCCTATAGCGAACACACGGTAACGTGAGTTGTTGCGGAGCTGATCAAAGGCCATGTGTTTGCTGAGGGAAGCCGCCAGGCAGCTCCATATCGTCCTCACCCTTCCTTTCCCCTTCTTCACACTCTCCACCTCTGGCGGAGGGGGTCCGTGGTTCATCAGGGGTTGGCCTCGACGTTTGGGGGCCTGGAGGGGCCTCATCACCGCTCCGCACACGCAGCAGTTAAGCAGGACCGCCCCCAAAACAAGAAAGCTTCCCCTCCAGCCCAGCTCTGTGTGGAGGTAGTTACCCAGGAAAGGGAGAGTGCACAGGCCCAGCGCGGTGCCTGTGGAGGACATGGCGTTGGCAAACACACGTCGACGCACAAAGTAGTGCCCAAGGATTGTCACAGCTGGCTGGAAGCTGAAGCAGAAACCAAGTCCTGTAACGAAGAAGACTATGAGTTTCATCATCACATGCAGTATCGTGTTAACTGATTTAGAAAATTATGTGTAGAATAGTTGTGCGGTAGTTATATAGATGTGTAATTTTCAGACTAATCCTTCACAGCCCAATATGAAGTAGTCTGTTCAACGCTGTACTTCTAGTAGGTTGACCAACTGTCAATGAGAGGAGTCTTAGTCGACCAAGTTTTCATTGGTCGGTTAGTTGCAGGAAAAGAAACCCCTCAAACTCAATTTGGGAGCTGCCACTAGTCAAAATTAGGTAAAAACTTAATATACGGCAGGAAAGTGTATAAAACCCTAGAAGACACATGGCAATGTAACTTCATCACTCAGTCAGTGACCCCGTCCGCTGTAATAACAGCTGGGAAACCGCCTAAAATGATAGACGGGAGGATTTAATTAAACTAACTGACCAACAGGACTGAGAAAAGGTAACTCAGTCTCCTTGCAGGTTGTTGCAACACATTCAGAATCGTTAACTTTTGCCTTTAGCCTTTTGCCGTTAGCATTGTCGTTAACGTTTGGCTCACTTTGTGTGTGCGCTTGTTAAATTTATATCTTAACATATTTTAATATATTTTTTGTTAACAATATTATTTATAACATCTTTCTCAACCCTGGAACTAAAACCATTTTCTGATGCCCCACAAAATATATATTTAAATAATTAAATCAATATCATAAACATGCAATGACTAGTCAACTAATGGCTTGAACTAACGACTATTAGTCAAATAGGAAAATCTTTGGTCAGGGGTATCCATGATTTCTAGGATGTAGTGAATCTGGTTTATTGTATTACAATTTGGGTTTTATTTTCGCACTTTTTGGCTATGATTCCTGGCTAAAATTATATGATTGTTCTCACCAAGTAAAGAACTGATGATGTCCAAAACTACAAAAATGAGACCCAGATTGTAATAAAACTAGAAATCACTTTTAAAATTTTGATTTAATTGATTTTTCTGGTCAATTGGAGGCTGAGTTGCACAATAATCTGAAAAACTCTTCATATTATCGCTTTATAAAGCTGTTATTACTATTGTGTTAGCTAATAATTGTCTGTCTACATGAGTTGCAACATTAGCTTTCATTCATTCACTGTCTCTGTTTTGGTCTCCACCAACTCCTGAGAAAGAAATCTCTCCTCAGCTGATGGATCCACTTTCTTCACCAGCTAGTTGCTAAATTTGCCTGCTGCTCTCTGTTGGGTAGGAAGTGCACAGTTGTGTGTAACCACAGTCATCAAGCGTCAGCTGGTACAATAAATCTTTGTTGGATGTTTGCTGACCTGTAATAACCCCCGCGGTGATGTAGAGCTCGGTGATGGACTGGGTAAATGAGCTGGCAGCCATTCCAAGTCCACTCAGGACTCCACCCAACATGACTGTCGCCCGGCAACCAAGTCTGTCCACCAACACGCTACAAAAGGGACCTGTGGATGAAATGTAATGCTCTTAGTTTAATGCATACTGGAGGTGAAATGAGCAAAGGCTTATGCTCGCAGAGGCGAGGTCATTTTCTTAATCCTGCAACGTGTTTCACATAACTTGTGCTAGGCGGTAATCCGTACCGTCTGAATGACCTTTTTAAGTACTAAAAGCTGAAAATATGCTCTCTCACTTAGTCCTTTACACTATACATTATGGTATGAAAGACCAATGTGTGCACATGGTGTGTACCTGAAGTTGCTCTTGTTTGAGTCTGTGCTGCAGCTTTTTATTGACCCATCAAACTGTCAATATATTCTCAAGATGACGTAACGTTTCAGGACACAATTAATGCTACAGAACAAATTTTCCCACCATCTAATTACTTAACTATCTTAAATACTGGCAATGAATAACTTTTACCGGAGGAGGAAGTTTCACTTTGTGTATTCTAAAGGTTCGACACTAAATACAGTGGTGTATATTGGTTAAAGGTTGCTACGAAAGGGTAGTAAATTCAACACATTCTTGCTTTGTTGTTCAGCAACAGGGCTGCAGTGTACTGATGGGGATAATATTGAGACTTATATGAGCTTATGTAAGCCAAACACACAGGTGTCAAAGAGCTTGAAGCATTAATCAAAGTGTTTGAACCCTAACATTTGCAATTTTTCACTTAAATGTCCCCTTAAGTAGCTTCAACGCCAGATAAAACATGTTCTGCACACAGTTTAAAACATCACAATTATACTATCCTTTATCGGCTTGTTTTTGGTTATTACCTTGAGGTCAGCTCTATGCAGATATAACATTAGTTTCAATTGATAAGCTGAATCGATTCTTCACACTGGACACTATCACTTCCGGACATTCGCAGATGTCTTTTGTGAACTGTGAGCAGCTGAACGAAGATAAACCTGAGATTATTGTCATATTTCCGTAAGCTCAGGGGAAATTTCTAAGATCAAAGCATTCCTGTCTCCAAAAACACCCTGAGAACTGAGTACAATACTCACATCTCTCCCCCACACTGTTGAAACTGTCTATACTCCTAAAGTGGTAGAAAAGTCCCTCCACATATCTCTAGTTTGTTCAAAATACAGCTGCCTAAAGATAAGTCTTGTGTTATTCTATATTTTTCTTATTGTCAAAAAAATCGCATGAAAAGACCAAAACCGACAATGTGTTAGTCTGTCTTTCAATACTTTACAACTTTCCTACGCTGTCTGTTGCACTCAAGTCCAATAATTCCTACTGAAATCTATGTAAATCTTTGAAAATGGGTCACAAGTATATCGATTTATTTTTTTAAGGCTCATAAATGTCCTAAAACTTGTAGTTTGTAGCAAATGTTACTTAAACAGGAGTAAATAGTGCATTTATTGGGGACTATTTTCAACACACAGTTTAATACATATTTGGTGCTCCTGTGAGTATTTACATCAGCAGGATGTAGGATGTAAACCTCTGCACCCCTTTAGTGACTACCTGTGACTTTTTGGCATTCCGATTTTTCATTTAAAATTGCACAAACAAATTTTATAGGCCAACTTTTATGCAATAATTTGTTGTGCCTTTTAGAGATCATGATCTTTCAAACTGTTCATAATTTATCATTTTGATTAGAGCTGCAAAGAGTAGTTGATGAATCATTTAGAGGTATTTTTAAAGAAAAAAATTATCTTTTTTCTGGTTTATTTGACAGTAAACTGGATATCTTCGGATTGTGGACTGTTGGTCGAGACAAAACAAGACATTTGAGCATGTCAGCTCAGGCTTTGAGAAACAGAGATCAACATTTTTCACCATTTTTTACTATTTTAGGCCAATCGACTAATCGATTAATCAAGAAAATAGTCAAAGTTGGCTGGGACAGTAGTGCTGTTCCTGAAGCCCACAGCAGGACAGTTCTAGCATCTTTCTCTTAATCTGTTTAACGGACGACACCTGAGAGTAAACATCAAAATCCTTTCAGAAATATTTCCACATATACTGTAAATAAAATATTTACCCAAAGTTGATAATCAAACTGAATCGTCATTTCATTTTCACTTCATCATATTTATCACTGGGAAAAATCAGAGATGTGTGCAGCCGTTTGTTTACATACATAACTGATCTGTTCCACATACGATACAAAAAACTAAAGGAAACAGAGATCCAGGCAGTGTAAACATAGCCTGGAGCTGTGTTTTCAAAGGGAGTTGAAGTTTGACAGCATTGCAAAGTCACAGACCAGTAATAAGTGTTTTTGTCTAACGTAACCTAATCTTTTGATTAAAAAGAAAAGAGGGTGCAGTAGGTTATTTTTCATACATTTGGAAAGTTAGTGAACAACAACCAGAGAGCTGCGGTTCAACTTGAAGTGGAGGGGAGGTGGAAAGAGGAGGGAGGAACATTATCAAACCAATCTGATAAGATAGAGACGTTGCAGAATGCTGCATGACTTTGACCCACTTCACTTTTGTTTTTACATTGAAAGAATAACTGTTGATTTTCCACTTTAAAACTGACAGCAAGTGTTTGGATTAACATCTCAAAAACCCTGTCTCTGATCCCTGTGATATATTATATCAGTCTCATGGACTGAGTTGCATGGCCAGACTAACAACATCTCCTTACTCTTTTTGACTAGTTTAGACAGGAAATTAACAAACCTCTTACATGCACTAAATACAATATTCAGGATGCAACATCATAAAATCATAAACACAAAACTGGTATAGCAGCCAGACATGCACCTCGATCCTGTATATTGACTTTTACACAGAACACACTACTTCCCTCTTTCATGACTGTTAAATAATGTTGATAAGACTGCGTCATAGAGGAAGGAAGACCACATTACTGACAGTAAAGATAGACCGTTTGTGAACCACACTGAAGGCACGTGCACCCTAACCCTAACCCATGAGAGGATAAAGACGTCTTTATGATCATCGGATTCTGACATTTGTGTGAATAATACACAAGAGATGAAAACATCCGAAAGAGCCCTAACTGAAATCTTAAAGTCTCATAATTTCCTACATAAAACCATAAAAATATCTATTATAGTACTATGGGAGTATACATACAGATACATATATAATATAAGTACTGAACACTTTATTTTAAATCCACCTATTTAGCATTTATAAGAGTTACATAAAGATGTTTTTTAACACACTTACATGTAGTTGTAAGTACATTTAAGTGTAATGTATTTAATGTATTTGTCAACAACAATACCTCATCCTGTGGGCCCCTACAAGTGGTGTATAAACAGATAATGAATGATGTGTAAGAGAAGATGGCTGCTGCATGTTTTCTTTTTAAAGTATTGAATAAAGTCAATCAATCAATCGATGATAAGATTGTAAAACAGTTGTAATAATATAAAAAACATAAATTGCAGACAAATACTGTAGATTAATAAACACTTGAAATGCCCTTATATCGGTTTATAACAGCATTATGGTGTGTTATGAACATTTGTTAAATGTTTATATACTGCTTATAAATGCTCAACAGGAAGACTGAAAATAAAGTGTAACCGTGTGACTTTCGTAACAGCGTCTACAGCAGTCATAAGTGGTAGTTATGTTGTAATGGTAAATGCTAAAACACAGCTCAACAATAGCACAAGTAATGAAGGGTCATAAAGTCAGTGGCTCGGTGGTCAGAAAACTCAATAATGTAGGTAACCAGACATATCTATGAAAGGTTTACTAACATTAACATAAGCTTCCGGTCATACAGACCAAGAAAGGCTGATTCCAGCTTCTCAAATGTGAAGTTTTCTGGTTTCTTCAGTCTTCTATGACAATAAACTGAAAATCTTTGGGTTGTGGATTGTTGGTCGGGACAAAACAAGACTTTAAGGTTGCATCTAAGGCTTTAGGAAACAGTGATTGGCAATTTTTTTTATCATTTTCTGACATTTTAGGCCAAACAACATTGCTAACATTAGCATAAGCTTCTGGTCATACTAGACCAAGTCAGGCTGCAGCAGCAAAACCCCCTGAGTCTATTAATTTAAGCTAGAGTGCATTTAATTTCTTATGAGTGCAAATTACATTTGAAAAAGAATTAATGTGCCGTGTTATGTTTTTGAAGTTACATGAAGTCACTTTAAAATCTTGGATTATTATTAATTTTATAACCATATTCTGTATGTGTCGATTACTCAAAGTCACTCAGGGCTGTGGGGAAGAAGCAGGCAACACTTTCTCATGAAATAATCTGCTTTAAATCAACACCAAAACAGCAAGACAGTAAAACAAACCCAACCTCCCTCTGTCAGGGTTCTTCACAATGCAAAACCAGCAGGTAGAAACTCAAATTACCTCCAGATCAGGGGGCATTAACGGGCATCTTTTACACCTTGTAATACTCATAGTATTGTAATTGATAATGAAATAATATCTTCAATCATCTGAGTCAAATAAAGTGGAGAGTTTTCCTGTTCAGCTGCAGTGCAAGAATTGAAAAAAGAGGGAATTTGGCACTAAAAACTAAAAAAGACTGTAACACAAGGGTCAATAAGAACATGAGGGATGATTACAGCAAGAAAAACGTGCTCATTTAAGTGTATGACTTGTTTTAGGACACACTTGAACTCATTTGATGTAATCGGTGCAGTAATTGAGGTCACACATTAAATAAATAGAGAACTAACTAAATAGAGACCTAGTTCTTTTCCTGGTCTGCCCGTCTTACCTCCAGCATGAAGCGCTGACGTCATGATGGAGGGCACCCAGGAGGTTTCACTGTTGGAGGCGTGGAACTCATTCTGCAAGTCTGTGTAGAAGATTCCCACACAGGAGGGGAACGCCAGGGTCAAAGCCAGGACTATGATAGTGGCAACCAGCACCACCCACCCCCAGCCCCCATCAGGAGCTGTTACTGCTCCCGTTACAGCCACAGAGTCTCTGTTTTCACCTCCCTGGCCCCCTTCCTCCAACTCACAGTCGATGGCCTCTTGAACTTTATCGTGCTCCATGCCGTTGGCGCGCTCACGGACCATGGAGGCCTCCGAGTGGAGGCAGTGATCACTCGTCCCTCTGATTCCATTTCTCTGAGTCATTTTCTGCTTGGCAGGTCAGGCGAGGCTCCTGTGTTAGCTCTGCAGGGTGTGTAATGACTCCTGCTGTCCATGTCACTATAACTGCTGCGACCTTTAAGCACACCTGGAACGACAACATTAGAGGTTCTGAGTGTAATATCTTAACAAAACCTGGATGGATTGGCATGAAATTTGGTAAAAATATTCAGGGTCAATTAATAACTTTGGTGTTCACCTGACTTATCACCATGCCACCAACATCAGGTCATATTATAGCCTCAGATGTACTTTGTGTTCAGCGCTTATTAGCACATTTAGGATGCTAACACACTAAACTAAAATGGTGAACATGGTGAACATAAAACCTGTTAAATATCAACACTGGATCACAAGTTGTTCTTTATACTACTTCAAAGAGTTGCTGTAGTTTTGACCTCTTCAAATATCAGTATGTCAGCATTGTCCTTGTGAGCATATTAGCATGGTGGTGTTTGCATATCTCTAATATCTCTTATCATTGCTATTGCAGATGACAACCCGCTGTACCTCCCACTCCCCGCCCCCTCAATTCTGGTGATCCAAGCTGTTTTAACTCCCTGCTGTGCTGCACTGACGATATAAAATCATGGATGGCAAAAAGCTTCCTGCAGCTAAACCAGAATAAAACTGAAAAATCCTCATTTTTGGCCCTTCAGGCTTTTCCAAAACCACAGTAAACACTCGTGTGCCTCTAAAATTGAATGTTAATGTCCATGCAAGAAATCTCAGCATTATCCCTGATTCTGGTTTAAAATTTGATGAACTAATCATCTCTGTTATCAGCAACAGCTTCTTCCATCTTGGACCACTTACAAAACTAAAACCATTTCTGTCTGTTAAGGATTGGGAAACTTTAGCACATGCTTTTATCTCCTCCCACACTAACTGTTGTAATTCTCTGTACATGGGAAATAATCAGTCACCTGCAGCTGGCTCAAAACAAGGTCTTTCTTCACTGGTTGCCAGTGAAATGCTTTAACCTAAATTTAACTGAGTACTTCATGACCTTGTACTGCACAGCAGGTTGGCTTCTGTCTCTGAATTTAACTATTGCATCTCTCTGATCTTCTGTTTGTTTGTTCCACATGCACATGAGAGTCCAAGCTGTGTTCTCCTCTCTCTTCTCTCTCTATTTTCTCCTCCTGTCCTCTCGTGTCTCTGAGGCATCTCTTGTTGGACCAGCAATATTGAAGGCATTTCCTAAGATTTTAGATCTGGTTTCGCATACCTGCAGGAGTTCAGCCCCACCTCATGTCTCTGTCTCTCTGAACGTCTTTATCCTTCTGTGTCTCCTCTGTGAATAATGTCATTTCTCTTCTCTTGTGTATGTGAACGGTGTGATGTGAGTCTCTCCTGTGTGTGCATGTGTAGTCTGTCATCTTGCCAGGTCTTCATGTTGATAGAGGTCATGTGGTTCAGGTCCTATTCTGTTCTGGTGGTACCTGAGGGCTGCTTGGTGTCATCTTCATGACATTCTTCATATATATTATAAATCCATCATGTTATCCTGTTCAGTGCTGTATTCTGTCATTTATGTTGTATTCTGGGATCCCTCCTCTGTTGCTCTTCCTGAAGTTTCTTCCATTTTATTCCCTGTTAAAGGATTTTTTAGGGACTTTTCTTTATTTGAATTGAGGGTCTAAGAACAGAGGATGTCGTATTGCTGTACAAACTGTAAAGCCCCCTGAGGGAAATTTGTGATTTGTGATATTGAGCTATATAAATAAAGTTGACTTGACTTGACAGTTAGCTTCTCATTATTAGATCCTCCCCCTCGACTGATATTTTTAAAACCTGTCTTAAATCCCATTTCATTTCTTCAGCCTTTTAATATTCATCAGGAAGTCATGAATGGTCACACTGTGTTTTCATTTTATTATTTACTTACTCTCTGTGAAGGATTTGTTCTCTGTGCAATGCTGTTGTGTTTTTAAGATGTAAATCCTCATAACTATGTCTGTGTTTTCATTTAATTGTATTTCTCAGTCTCTGTAAAGCACTTTGGTCAACTTTTGTTGTTTTTTAAATGTGCTCTACAAATAAATTGACTTGACTATTTCTTCAGCCGCTAAACGCTCCACTATGTTTACCAGTTAGTCGCTAACTTTATCTGTCTGCTGTCTGGTGCTGGTCAGATAATGTACAGAGAGCATATCAGGGTTTTTCTGTTACTGAAAACATCTGACTGCTGCAGCTATAAACATGAGGTCGATGAGAGAGGTGGGAGTGAACCCAAAACAGTAAACATTTGGGCCGTAAAACCAAAACAATGAGCTAAAAGACACTAAAATGCTCTGTAAAGCTGAGAGGAAGTGCAGTTTGAGGTGATATCTCTCTACATATGACCCTTTTCACACTTACACATACTAAGTTCAGTCAATGTTATAAAAAAATATTGATCAGGACAGCTTTAATAGAGTTTTAAAGGACGACATTAAGGATGTTCTTCGTATTTCGAGTTTGGAGTCCAAATGCCAAATATCTCACTGGCCTCTGTCTTCAGCCTGAGACAGTCAGCTGGTCAGCAGCCTCATAAACAGGAGTATGTGGAGCTATATAAAAAATAGTGCATGGAACAATGACAGAAATGAGCTCAAGTTAAATTAATTTCTGGGGGAAGTGAGAGTAACAGTGATCTAGCTGACTGGAAACAAAGGCGTGAATGAGGTTTTGTGCATCCTAAAATGAAAAAAATGATCTAATCTTTGATAAAATGACTGCTAGTCTCCTGTGCAGAATGAAAGCCCTGAGGTGCTGCAGCATGCCTCACATATTTCCTGTGTATACTTAAGGACTAAAAACCATCATTTTGGTTCAATCGGCAGTTTAAATTAAAAGAAAGCCAGACGTCAAGGTCTTTGTCTGCAAGTCAGACTGTGAGCGAGTTAACAAAGGAGAGGTCTGGTAGGTTTAAGGACGAATGAAGTATCTGTGTAGATGCGAAGGGAATCTAGCAAGCGTGAGACTGCATGCACTTGTGAAAACGCGAGAATGAATGGCCCTCTGTGCAAATGTTCCAGCAGAGTTTTCCCCAAAGACACTTAATATCATTTCCAAATGCACCGACTACTGAGCAGAGCAACATCCTCTGAGATTATGTTCCTGAAAATATAACTCTTGGCTAATGTTAATGCACTCATCCATTTGCACCACAGTGTGTGGCCAAACATATGAAAATTAAACCATTATGTTATTGTTGAACATGGGAATTTCAGTATTTTATAAATGCTTAAGTGTCTCAATATACAAAAACTCCAAAGAGATCCAAACTGACTACTGGGAAATTCTTACCTTCTGAAACACAAAGTGCTCAGAATACAGACACCTCATTTTACCACAAGTATCAGTGCTGATAACGGTACAGATCTCTGAATCAGTACATTTTTCCTTACTTTAACAACATTACACTGGTGAGCAGTAATATAGCAGCTAATTAGGGTAAAAGAAATGCAATTTATTTTCTTTTGATTACAGTCAAAACATTGCAATGTATTGGGCATTTGATACTGTGAGTAATCACAGTAAAAACAATTATTGTATTATTCTTTCCAGCATTA
Source organism: Thunnus maccoyii (assembly GCF_910596095.1). Classification (NCBI taxonomy): domain Eukaryota; kingdom Metazoa; phylum Chordata; class Actinopteri; order Scombriformes; family Scombridae; genus Thunnus; species Thunnus maccoyii. The sequence continues at coordinate 5,947,817 of NC_056552.1, forward strand.
TTACAGATTTACTGTACGTTATATAACTGAAGTATCTCAGATTTGAATACGGAACAGAAACTGAAGCAGTGAAGTAAAACTACAATAGTCATGTTGACTTGCATGAACATAAGATTTACTGTTGTGTAAAAGTCAAACTGCATTATCTATATTTACAGCTATTGAATATTTGTCAAATAACATTAAAGTTTTCAAAAGCAATTTTTATTCAACATCATTTCAAATACTGACTTTTGTATCGATTGCACACATTTTTTATCATTACTTGTGTAATCTTGAGGAAATGACGACTGCTGACTGTTTTTAGGAGGATTATTTACTGTTTGACAACATTTGATAATGGCCATTTTATTTTCACGTACAGTAATAACAGACTTACTACATGATACATTACCTTATTTAATACAGATGTTTTCATTTTGGGTGTTATGTGAGATTTTGAGGCTAATATTAGAAATATACTGTTTTGTGTTAAGAGTTTTGTAAATTGAAACTATGAAAACTGAGCTGAAGCAACAGTAAGATTCTGTAATCTGCTGCTGTAACAAACTCCACTCTTCTAGTTTCAGACTTTCCATTAGATTTTGTAACCTGGCTGCAGGGATTTGCTCCCATTCAGCCACAACAGCATTAGTGAGGTCCAACACTGATGTTGGGAGACGAATGACTGTTGAATGACATTGAAGTTGGTGAATTTCTTCCACACCAAACTGGGAAAACCAGTTCTTTTTGTATAAAATATCATTGTGTTCTATAGTATTAACATCTATCTTGAAATAAGGGGCCTAACCGAAACCTGGGACCAGTTTGTGTGTCTCATGTATCAGCATTACCTCCAAGTCGCAGAGCTAAGCATCTGATTTTCTGAAAAATAAATACCGGTGACCTTTGACAAACCCAGAATCTTGTTAAACAACACTTAAAACTGTTCTGAAAGTGTTACTAAAAACTCTAAAGACTCATATAAACATCTGGATGAAAAAAATATTCCATCTGTTAACCTATTTCCCAAGTTGCACTTTGTTTTCCTCATCCAAACAAAGATGATAGCCCCAGACAGAATATGTTTTCGTCCAGATGGTTAAAAGAATCTGACGAAATTTGGAAATTTAACATGAAATCAGAATATCAAACTGGAAGACAAATTATAAAAAAATCATATTCACAACAGGTTAAAACACAAAGAAATATTCATACAGTCACAAGAGATGTGCAGGCAGAGCCAAAAAACTAAAAAAAAAAAAAAGGCTTATCAAACATCATCATAACAACAACATGTCAACAATCAACTTTCATCTGCTCATCTGTGTAAACCAGAATCTACAAGTTGTTTGAAAAATAGAAAAGTACTAAAAGTTAACTGAGGAATTTCTTATCTGAGGAATAGTTTACAAAATTACTGGGAACTGACTTTCAGATTCTAGTGCCTCTATTAGAAACTGTGTGTCTGAAGTTCTTGAAAATGCAGGTTGAAGCTGCTGAAGGCTCCTGGTTTCATAGTTGTGAATAATGCTAAATGTACTAAAATGATAATTTAAGGAGAGAAAGCTTCTTTTTAAAATAATGAGATAATTAATGATAAATAATTTAAATATAATTACATGCACTCAACAACCTGAAGTTTATTAATTTGGAAAACACTGAGAATGGCAGATCTTGCAAAGGGAGATTCTGGTCTACTCCAGGAAAATAAAAACCTGAAAAACAGCACAAACATTGACAAAACTATGCAAACAGGACAAGGGTATCTACATACTTCTGTCCTTCTGTCCTGTCACTCTCTTCCTCTTCCTCTATTGCTCTTACTGCTGAGTGTGCAACAGATCAGTGAGGGAAAGGCCTCACATACCTGAGCAGTCTGAGCCACAAATACAGCAACAACAGGGGCGGACTTTACCATTAGGTAAGGTTAGCAGCTGCCTGGGGCCCCCAACTAAAAGGCCCCCAACAGCTATAGATTTATTAAGATGTTTAGATATGAAAAACACTGAATTATGTTACTACTCTAACTAGGGCTAGGCGATATGCACAAAATCAAATATCACAATATTTTTGACCAAATACCTCGCTATCGATATTGTGACAATATTGGAGAGACGACAATTGATGCTTTCACAAAATATTTACACAATGAGTCTGTTAAGTTCAGAAAATTATATCACTTTACTGTAATACAGCCTTTAAAACCAGAGAAAGACAACACTTATGCCATATCATAATATTACGATATCCAAAATCTAAGACAATATCTAGTCTCATATCACAAAATCAATATATCAATATATTGATATGTTACCCAGCCCTAATTCTAACTCATTCTACCCTGAAATAACCAACAAAAGTCCCCTAAAGCATTTAAAAAATATGCAACTGTATACTTCTACTTCTACCTCAGAGGAAAACATTGTACTACTACATATACCTGACAGATAAATATTACTGGTAAGAATTAAAAGCTCCACCTTGAACAGATGTTAAGTAAATTTATGTGCATTGTCGTACTAATACCTCTCTTTCACCCTTCACTTTTAAGTAAAAATTTGAAAGCAGTACTTTCACAGTATTTTTACTGTATTAGTAGTTCAACTTAAGAAAAAAGTTTTCTTCCACCATTGCCAATACCAACATTCCCAGTTAGAGAAAGGGTCTGCCTGGGCCCCTCAAATGACTAAATCCGCCTCTGAACAATAGCATCTTGTTTTATTTTCTGTTTCACCTCTGTGCACACTGCACACATGTTTCCTGTTATTCACGTCTAATTGTTCCTGATGGTGGAATCAGTAAGGAAGACTATATTACTCCCTTATTATCAAATAAAAGTGATGCTGAGCCGCTGATCTTTCATGTGGGACAGCCCATGGAGGGATGAGAGCGCCTGTTTTTATATGTCAATAATGGGGTTTGTACACAGGCATAAAACAGCACATAATAAGCATTATCAGCATTAAATATATCTGTACATATCTTCAGCTGCATAAACACGAAGCCCCCTTTTTTACACGTTCACGCACATGTAGCTACTCGAAATTATATCGATTTGTTTACAGCTGAAAAGCCCAAATAAACACGGATATACAGTCCCCATATCACCGGAGCTCCGTAAACAACATCTTCCTAGTCCTTTACCGCTCTAAAAATATTCATAAATGTCCATAAATATTTTATTTCAGCAATTTTTACTTGCCTGATTCGCGCTTTCCGATGAAAACGATTTGAATCTGTAATTTGAGCCTCTTTCGTGAGTCTCTAAGTTTAAAAAATACACTAATCTCTCACCTTTTTTTTTATGATGGTAGTGGTCGTCCAGGCGCGGTCGCTCCTCGATGACTGCCGGAGCAGAGGCGGTGGGTCGGGGGTCTGCTCGTCATGGAACTCCAGCTCACGGTGGGAGGAGACTGGTGAGGCCGGCTGGGAGGGGCGGGATGCGGGCTGTGCTGTGCAGGCCCGAGTCCTGCGGCACCACAATACAGGCAGCCAAGAGGTGCTATCAGGCCTGAGACTCTGCTTAATGAGCCCTAATGGTGGACACTTGTTATTCTGCTGGTCTGTGGTAAGTTAAAGGCAGCTGGTCTCTAACAGCAGCAATACAGTCTGTATGCAGCGGTAGCATGGCTGCATTAACCTCCTGTGGGGCCCTGGGGCCCCGGTGGTGTGGCGTCACTTTTCCCCTAGGTGGAGCCTTCAAATCATAGACTGTAAAAAAATATCCACATATCGATTTTGGGAGCCAGAAGCGACCATATTTGGACGATAGGGTGGAGCTAACTGTAATGCTAGCTGCTAGCTTGGTTAGCAAGGTGCATTACATTCTATAGTTAACTGTGATAATGCTAATGCTAATTTTCGCTAGCAAAAAACAGGCTTAACACCATCAAAACAAAATGTTACAATTAACTTTCATCAACTGAAAACACACTGCAATAGTGACAGCTACAGCTACACCTGTGAATCTGGGGCTACGCCATGGTTATGCTACCTAACCAATGTTGTGGCTGTGGCAGCGACTTGTCAATCACAACGTAGCTATGCCCTAAAGCATACCCTGTTTTATCATCTATTTTATTCTAAATGGGACCATAATTTACAAAATGAGTACAATGATGTATTGAAGAAGACTTGATACTATCATCAGGAAAGTGTTTACTGAGTTAATAAATCAAGTGAGAGGTAGGGTCATTTTCCCATAGACTTCCATACAATCAGACTTCTTTTTGGAGCTAGTGGAGTCGTCCCCTGATAGCCAATAGAGAGAATGCAGGTTTAAGGCACTTCTGCAATGGCTTCACTTTTCAGACCCGGAGCTACCTGCTTGCTTGAAATGGAACTCCTGAGCTCGTGGTTACGACATAGGAAGTCGTGTACACAATAAGCGTTCAAGTGGTTAAGTCGTGAGGACACCGCTGCTAGGAAACATGGATGCCAAAAGACCCCTTGTTCTTCTGTCATTCTTCACTTATTTCCAGGAAATGTTGACTCACTTTGTATTTCAACATCATGTGGAGGAACAAGAAATGAGACAACAAAGGTGACAATTTTTTATATACATATAAATTAACTGATACTCAATGTAGCCTGTAACTCTGGGTGTATAGGGCAAGGGAAAAGATGAGGCCATTGAGAATATCAACACTTTCCTCATACATATTATCCTCAGACAATTACTGAGAAAAAAAATATGTCTAAAATTACAATATATTAACTTACCATTCACCAAAAAATGAACTTCCATGGCCTCCGCCATTTTGGAAAACGTCAACAACACGTCACAACTCATAAACTCAAGAGCTTTCAGAAAATTTCCACTTCTGAAGTCGTGAATACCACAAGAGGAGGGCGTTCGTATGGATTCTTGTCGTGAACACGGTAAACATGACCCCATTAGGAGGCAGCTTACAGTCCTCGGTAGTTGTGTGTGTTTTGGTTGTGAGCATGCGCCATACAATGTAGATTTTCATGGTTTTGGACTGATGTTGAAGTATCACATGGTTGAAATATTTGGGTGTCCACATGCTTTTGCTTATATAGAGTTCACTACATACATTATTTTGACTGTTTTTATTATTGATTAGTTTTGACTTTTTTGGGGCTGCAACTTACTAATATTTTCATAATCGATTAATTGTTGATTATCTTCTCGATTAATCAATTAGTCATTTGGTCCATAAAATGTCAGAAAATGGTGAAAAATGTCCTGACTGACAGTCCGAAACCCAAAGATATTCAGTTTACTGTCAGAGAAGACTAATGAAACCAGAAAATATTCACATTTCAGAAGCTGAAATCAGAGAATTTGAACATTTTTTTCCTAAAAAATGACTCCAAATGATTAATTGATTATCAAAATAGTTTAGTTGACGATTAATTCAACAATCGATTCACTGACTAATCTTTGTAGCTCTAGACTTTTCTCTTTACTAGCTTCTGCTCTGTAGGTTCAGATAATGTACTATTTTCACTGTGTCTGAGTGGTGGTTGATATTATATATGATATAACTATACTTTCCTGAACTGAATAAGTTACCATCTTTTTCACTATAATGTCTGCAGTTAGCTTAAACTGAGTTTTAGTGGTTTCGCCCTTCACTTCACCCCAGGAAAATGAAAATATATGCAAATAAGCAACGGCAACAGAAACCCAAGGCGGGCTTGTGGTTTAAACTCATGATGACATTTTCTGAATCCGTCATTATGTGGTTGTCATCATGTCTCATGAGGCAAACATTGTTTAAATCCACAGAAAACAGAAGAAATAGTCAGTGAGCCACATTTTAAAACACAGACACATTTTATGATTAAAAACCAGACTGGGTTTTGTTAAAATTGTTACATGTAAAGAAACAACATTGGTAGACAAAATTCAAAAAATATAAAATAAATAAAAGTGAAACAAACAATCAGACAAAATGTTTTGTCAGCTTCCAAACATTTCTCCACAGTCTCCATTGACAATATTCACATTTGACATCAATACTGTTGATAAATGAACACAAAGTAACTGTTAATAGGTGACATTTCTCAATACGTCTAAATGAGTGTACAAGTGTGCATGTCCACAAACGCATGCAGGTGTTTACAGATTAACTGGCAAAATGATCCATGAATCAAAAAATCTTTCTTTTTGTGTGTTGACCTTTGGGGGTCGCGTAAATGCTGTAAATATAAACCAAGATTAGAGAGGGGTGGGGGGGGGGCGGTGGGGGTCTGCAATCTGATTGGTTGGTTAATTCGTGTTCAAAGCTAGCTATTCTTTATCTATTGTTAAGTCAAACTGACATGACAAAGATACGAAAACAACAAAGAAACAGAACATGTGAGTAGAGAATATGTCTAGTTGTAGACCAACTGTTCCACACAAGAAATCTACACCTACGAACCACAGAGCCATGCCTTCCCTCTGCTCCCCCCGCCATGCATCACATACACTTTGCACTAACACAGAGGTCAGACAAAATCCAGTACACGACATCATAATCTCTAGAACAATGCATGCTCTCATGTTTTCACGTGCCCAAACAACAAGAGATATACTTTTTTTTTTTTTTGCAGATTTGTTAACATTGCACATTATTTGTAGACTAACTAGTGCAGGTGAAAGTAAAAACTAATGGTCATAAGTTATTTTTTTTGTTTTAAAAAAATGGTTGCTTGATTCAAATATTAGGATAATCACACAAGAAGCTTCTATGAGGTCAGTGGTTTCCAACCTTTTGGGACTTTTTTTTCACCCCTTTAAATGAAACACTTGTCACGGGATGCAGAAGTTGTGTGAGCAGTTTGAGGAGAGAGTGATTTATTAAGTTAAATGATTAGTTATTAAGTTATTAAGATTCATCCTCTGGGCACCATGAATGTCTGTACAACATTTGGTGCAAATCTTTCCAGGATATGTTGAAATACTACACTGGATGATTTGACTTGATGAAATGTCGACAGATCACCAAAGTCATTAAGGTTCATCCTCTGGAGACCACGAATGTCTGGCAATCCATCCAGTAGTGGTTGAGATATTTCAGTTTGGACCAAAGAGGTGAACCGACCAACCAATATTGCCACCAAGAGCCACGCTTCTAGCATGGCTGCTAAAAAAGCAACGATTAGAGCAAAGTCTGAAGAATTAGATATAACTTTTTCTTAAATATGTTGTTTTTTTTTTTTCTTTCTATCCTGTTAACTATCTTGCGATCTCCTCCTGACCCTCCCTCAGGTTGGAAACCACTGACCTAAGCAACCAAAGTTAAGATCAAACTGGGTTCACAAAGGTGACAAGTACAGTAAGTGCTTTGAAGGTGGATTACATACATCTAAAAGTGGGACCCTTAGAGATGGCTTCAGCATGCAACTCAAGGACGTAAAAAGAAGCCAAATGATGGCAAGTTTATAATCGAATCAATTTCCAATAACAAGAGCACTGCTGGAGTTTTACTAAGATAAAAGGAGAGGAGGGAAACCTGCTTTCACAGTCTTCCTGCGGTCGACTGTGCCCTCCCCTCCGTTTAGTGGCGCTGTAAAACCACAAGTGTTTGCAGCAGAGACAAACATTTTGAATCTCCAGCAGTGTAAGGTATTGTGGGTGGATTCAGCTCAAAAGCAATGGCACAAAGGAAGCAGCTGGGAATACGTTTCAGTTTGTAGGTATGTGTAAGAAAACTTAACGCAGGGGAGAACGGGCATGTTTGGCGTGCCTCTCACCCAAACACAAAACAATAGAAACCAAGCTAAAGACCGCAATTATACATTAAACCTCAGGTTGGTGCCTCCTGGCTTTTTTAAGGTATGAGAGGCACCTTATGATAAGAGGGGAGAACAACTGTGCACAACACAGGTCAAAAGGCACAACACTGGACACGGACAAAGGGAAACAACACCAACGGTGCTTTGAAAAAGGCCCAGAGACAACAAGGGGGAGGAAAAAGTGCTCCTCAATGAGACGTTTGGGCATTTTTAGCAGCTCACGGTCTGCTCACGACTCCGATTAGTAGAATAGAACTGCACGACACACACTCGAGAGGAGAAATAAAACGACAAAGAGGAAGTCACATCAAAGTTTGAGCTCTGAGGCCTGACTGGACATGGTCAGGGAGCATGACAACAGCAAAGGTACAGGTTTTTTTTTTTTTCTTCTTCTTCTTCGTTAAAATGCATTCTTTTTGTTCATGCTTGATATAACATAACTGCATCAAATATGTTCTTTATACAAAGGATGGTGTATCAAAGTGATCAATGCCAGTGATAGGTAGGTGTCGGCAATATTACGTAAAGATCAGACGCCCCTTTGCTTTTAGGAGCAGAGTGATAAAAAGGTGAGTTCAGTCTGCACGATGGGTACCGACAAGATGTTTCAATTCTCCATCTGATATGTGTAAATATGGCTCAAACTTTGCATTAAGTTGCTCTTATAACAAGGCTGCATTTATATACCGGTAACAACATTATATTCTCATGTGCTGACATTGTAATTTATAGACAATATAGTCTATTGTAATCAATTAACCATTTTAATTTATTAACCAAGAAGAAATGTCAAAAAATTCACTGGTTTCAGCTTCTCAAATATGATGATTTGCCTCTTTTTTGGTCTTATATTATTGTAAATTTAACTATATTTGGGTTTTATGCAGTTGGTTGAATACAAGAAATTTAAAGACGTCACCTTCGACTCTAAATTTGACTTTTTTTTTTTTTTACTATTTTCTGGTATTTTTTAGACTAAATGATTAATTACTTGAAAAAAGAATCAACATTAATGAAAATAATCATTCGTTTTCTATTCGTTTCGTCCACAAAATGTCAAAATCTGCGTCACAATTTTTGCTATTTTATAGAAATTTTGTCTATAAAATGTCTGAAAATATCTTCACAGTTTTTCAGGGCCCAAAGAGAAGTCTTCAACAGTCCAAAAATATTGAATTTACAGTGATATAAAATGCAAAAAAGAAAAGAAACTCTTCACATGAGAAGCTTGAACCAAAAAACGTTTGACATTTCTGCTTGAAAAATAGCAGATTAATTGATTATCAAAACTATTCAATTATAAATATTTTAAAAACACATTTAGCTTGATCATCAAGCTTTCATTTTCATTATTAAATCAGAGATGTGGGCAGTGGTTCACAGGTCTGGAACCAGGCTGGTTTATACTGTATTCGCGTGTTTCTCCAATGTTGTTACAAGTCTAAAAAAATAGCACTATCATACAGCAACTTAATGTCAAGTATACTTCAAGAGAAATATACTTTAGCCAAGTTAGCATCTCTATCTGCTGGCACATAAACAAAAAAGAAATAAAAGCTTCCCTCTGAAGCTCAGAAAACTGAAGACACTTCCCATCTGGCAGCTTCACTTACAGTATAATAATAATAATATCTGTGATAATGTAGGCTCAGGTATCTCAGGGCTTTAAGCGTGAGGAGTACAATTCAGCTTGCGCCACAGTTGCTACAAGTGCTGCAGAATGAAAGACGACAACACGGTCAGCTGGCTGTTAAGTTGAGGAATGGCAACAGAGGCAGCTGCGAAGTGAATGAATATTGGCATGAGTAGTAGCACAATGCCAGAGAGAGAGAAGAAGGGTGCTTCAGGGTTTTTTTTTTGAGGCAGCATACAAACTGGCCATCGACTTTCCCCCCCCCCCAACACGCCACGCTTGTCCAGACAAATGGCGATGACAGTAGTTTTCCGTAATCCCTAATTACAATTTTAAGATATGCAGGATATCAAAGTAGGATATTTAAGAGAAAACTTATCAACGATATCTGGAGTTATTTTGGAGGAACACTACAGAAAACGTGCAGCTGAAAAGCTCGTGATATTTCAGTCATGGACAGAAAGCAGAGAGGCACTGCATACACATACTCACACCTTTGTCACCAGGTGTTGAACCTTCAGGAAAAACTGCTTATGAAAACTGATATTTTCTCCACCGTTTAAATAGACTCACCCACCAGAATACGTAAATATATGACAACTATGATACAGAAATCAATAATTACACCATTTGCATTCAATTTTTCATATAATTTCATCATGTAGCCTATATAGATTTATATAGATTCCTCACATGCCTTGACAAGTTGTACACAGGTGTGGTTTAGTCTTTTTTTGAGTCATTTGTTTTCTTTTGCGCGGAAATATCCCGATTTTTCTCCCTGCAAGGACAGATCAAATCGAGCCTGAAAACAGGAAACGACAGGAGTGAGACGTTTGGATTTTCCAGCAGCGCCGCCTCCTCCCTCCTCCCCCCCGTGCCCAATCAGAGGCAGGGCGTCTTTAAGATGAATATCTGTCACTTGTTAACACTGTTTTAAAGACCGAAGAGAGCGGAGATGACGCTGCATCAGGCTGGCTCAAACAGAGCGATCGGACTCTGCGTCATGCTGCCTGCAACCGCTCCGTGTCCTCCTCGTACCTCTGTTACTGTCCCGGCTCGGTTTGTCGTGCCACGACCTTTCCTTCCTCAGACATCGGCTGAGGAGTCCGGGGAGGGGCGCAGAGAGAGGGAGACGACGGGCGCTCTGTTAACGGATTCAGGTAAAGAGAGAGAGTGAGAGGCTCAGTCTGTGGAGTTGTGTTCATTCCTTTATGTCCTTTGAGAGTCCTGAGGAGGTTTCTGCTAAGTCGACAGAGCCGGATGTGTAAGAGAGAGAGGAAGTATCCTGTCTGTTAACGGCAATGACGATGAAGATGATGATTCATAGTAGCTCCGAGCTGGGCGTCCGTCCACTGACGATAACAAGGGGGCTACAATCAGCACCGTAGCCTGCACCGCTGTGACACTGACCATCAAAAAATAAAAAAGCTGCATTGAGGAAAACCGCTCACTTGTAACTCTTTTAAACTCCACCTGAAATGTTCGATAGCCGGCGATGGAGGAGAGGAAATGAGAACACAAGTCAGGGTCGTGTTGCAGCGCTGGGGGGACAGAGTCAGGGAACTCCCCGCTGTGGAAAGGCACACCAGAGGAGGGAGGGAGGAGGGAGGGAGGGAGGTCGATGATGATGATGATGGTAAAAAGATAGAAGGAGGTAAACTTATGGATCTTAATGCAAACTGGGGGAAAAGTTCAGTTGTGGTTGTTTTGTTTTTGTTGATGAAGTGTTATTTAGATCAGGATCTGGGTCTCTTCACATCCGCGAGCCTCGCTCTTGAAGGATCTGCGAGGGAGGAAGGAAGAAAGAGCATCAACATAGACATCATCATCATTATCATCATCATCATCATCATCATTCAGTAGTGTTTATTTCCTCCTTTTTCTAGCAGAGGTAAGTAAAGGGACTCGAGTGCAGCAGGTCGCTCACCTTGGCCTTCTCGGTGGGCTCGATGACGATGCCGTTGGTGGAGTTGTTGAGTTCCCGGGAAACGACACATAGAAACTCTGCCTGGTCCTCGTTGCCGTAGTTATATGAGGAGCCGATACTTATAAGCTGCAGATGTGGACAGAAAAAAAATGATGAGGTTGCTTCCATGGAGGAAAAATAAAGAAGAAGTAGGACTATGACTGGAGAAGAACAACCTAAAATCTACATTTTGTGCAATTTCTTTTTTTAGCAAGGAATAAGTAATGATAACAGCAGTGGTGTAAATCAACAAATAATGTCTACAGAAAGCTATTCATTCAAAGGATTCATTTTTATATTTCATAACTGTATTAGAGCTGGTTATTGTTTGACATTTCTTGATAATAAGACACCTGAGCTTTGGTGCAGATACCAAATACTTTTTTCTAACTGTGATGAACATAAAGATACTTTTCTGTAAAAAAAAAAAAAAGTTTTTTCTACCTTTTTTCCATCTAACAGAAGAAGTCAAACATTTCAAATGTTGAAAGTTGTCTGAACAGCCGTCCAAGAATTTTACATTAAGAAAACAGTCTGAAGTTGGTAAAATTACTATTTAAATATCTGGAACTATATGTTAAAAAATAATTAAACAAGAGAAGCTGAAATGATCAGTCATTTAATCAATTTATCAATCAACAAAAAGTTAATCTGCAACTATTTTTATATTTTCTGGTTTTCTTAGTCTGTTATAATAAATTAACATCTGCAGGTTTTGGACTGTTTGTCGAACAAAACCATCAATTTGAAGACGAAACCTCCAGATCCAAGGTAACATCTCGGATAGACCATCAAAAATATGATCAGAGAATTAATCAATGATGAAAACAATCATTAGCTGCCGCCTTAAATCTGACTAGACAGTCATGCTAATTATCAGAACTTGACTACAGACACGTTTCAGTCTGTATTGCACTTTAATACCCAACAATACACAATATTTCAGCATTTTATTGGATTTTTTTCAATTTTCTCTTTAGTAATAAATGAAATTACAGATATTTCTCTGTATATGTTTTAGGTCTGTGTGGAAACTGAAGCTCTGGAACAACTTAAGCATAAACTAACACATGACAACAGAGGGGGGGGAAAAGCTGCATATTCTGCACCTGCTCAAACTTCCAGCCGTCCGACATGGTTGAGACCATCTGTGTGAGTTCCTCCTCTTGGCACTGTAGTACTCGATACACATGCTTCACAGGGCCCTGAGGGACACAACACACACACACACACACACACACACACACACACACACACACACACACAGCGACTGTTACTAAAACATCAATAATCTTCACATAAATGTAGAACAGAAAACACTATTTTGGTTACATTTGTACTAGAAAAAGGTCCAGGAAACAGATTAATCAGTCAGTTCTATTTTCAGTCCTCTGACTTGTTCTGATTGTTTTAAGTACCTGAGACGTTCGGTTCTCGTTGTCCCGTATCCTCTCTTTAACCAGCCTCACCAGAGATGCGATGTTGTAGAACTCGGCTTCTTCGAGAACACCTGAAACAAAAAAAAAACAGGCGATCAGAATTCATTATTTTCAGACAGATGCTATTCTGCTGCTGCTGAAAATATGTTTTATAATGAATAAGGTATCGACTGAAATAACCCAGAACCAAGTAGTATCGAACCTTCTCTAGTCAAACCTTATTTCTCTGGTCAAATCTGTGTCCTTTTTGTACACAGATCTAGAAAAAAATGACGATTTGTATGCTTTTCCTTGCAGCCAATCACCGCAAGTGGTCTTCAGTTTAATTAAGTGACGTGTGATAGGTCGACTACCACAGCAGCTACAACCCGTACAGTCTGTAGTGAAAACACTTCATTGTACAGTTTTGTACAGTTGTTTAATAAATATTTTAATAATTTGAACACTTTCAAAATATATTCATGTAAAAATCACTTGGATGAGGAGGAGTGGTGTTTCCATTCACATGATGGGTATCCAATGAAGTACTTTAATGGTATTGGTATCACTTAAAGGGTACTGGTATTGGTACTGGTACGATACTCAGTCCTTATAATGAACAAGATCTTTCTGCAGGGATGAAGATGAAGATGTTTTACCTTCCTCAGCCAGATTTTTATCCATGATCAGTTTTCCGTGTCGAAGGTAATTCAGGATGGGGCCGAAGTATGTGGGGTCCCTGTCGATCAGGTACGCTCCTGTCTCGTCCTGTAGGAGACACGACAACAGACGGCATGAGTGAGGAGTCTTCACTGAGCCTTCATCACTTTACAAAAATCAGTACTGCAAACGGTGAAGTGGAGTAACGTCAAGAAAGAAAATAACAGAATGGAGAAGCGTGAATTTATTGCCAAAATCTAAAAGCAGTCCAACAGTGTTGGAATTAGAGCTGAAGTGATAAGTTGATTGACAGGATGAATGATGATTGATTAATCTTTATTTAATAATAATAAATCTGAATTTTTCAAGAAAAAATTGAGGATTTTTCTACTTTTCTCTGTTTTGTGTTTGGGTTTTGGACTGTCAGTCACTGCGGGCTCTGGAAATTTGTGTTGAACATTTTTCACTATTTTCTCACATTTCATGGACAAAACAAGAAAACAATGGGTAGATTAACTAATAATGCCATAATTGTTAGTTGCAACCATAGCTGGGATTAAATTTATAAGGACAGCTGGAACAACAACTGAAAATATATTCATATTTGGACAAGAGGATACAACATGAGCCATAAATGACCCATTATATTTAAAACAGACACACAGCTTAAAGGAAATGAGCGGATGAAACTTAACTTCAGGAAAAATCCTTTAAGATGTAAACATATCCCATTTATCTGCACCAGCCACCCCAAATGTGTCCACCAGAACTGATCTTAAAGTGAATATTATTTAACTATTAAAGATATAACAGTGGATGTTAAAGTAACTTTTTTGTAAAACTGAACAGTCAGTTTTCAGATCAGTTTACGTTTCGCTACCATGTGTAAACGGCAGAAGCTGGACATTAAAACCATTCATCCATTACTTTTAACTATCTTGTTTAAGCATTTTCAAGTGTTATACTTTCAGCTAGCTATTTCAACCATGCACCCGTTATTTTTAGCTATCTAATTCATTATTTATCCATTACTCCTGGTCAGGAATCACTTGATATAATATCAGAAAATATTCCTTATAATATTGTGGCTATGATTTCCATCATATATCACCCAGCTCCATATGAAGCAAGGCCCAGCAGACAAAAGGGTAAAATATTGACTATAGATCACCAGTTATCTTGAACAAGGCTGGATTACTGACTGGACAAAGCAGGACACTGCTCCCAGACCCCCACTTCATGTCATTTGGGTCTACATAATTCAAAACTTTGTTATATATTTGTTATAAATTTACAGCACTGAAGTACAATATCAACTCTGACAGGTCGTTCATCTCGTGGTCCTGGTGTTGAAGAGGGACTCTGTCAAAATCTAGTTTTAAGACTTTAATGTTTTTCAGTTTATATTGTGCTCATTTGAAGTTGTGTTTAATCAAATTACACACAGAAACCTGAGGGTGAGGTAGTATTATTCCATCACAGGAGAACTGTAAGGCTGCAACCAGCTGTTATTTTCACTATCAACAGGTCTGACAATTATTTTCTTTAATAATTGATTGTTTGCTCAGCGTATAAAATGTCAGAAAATAGTGAAAAATGCTGATTATTCCCTGAAGCCCAAGTTAACATATTCAGATGACTTGTTTTGTTTGACTAACAGCCAAAAACACAAACATGTTGAGTTTACTTTAGTGGAAAACTGGGAAAAGTACACCGTTACAAGTAAAAGTACTGCATGAAAAATCCTACTTAGGTAAAAGTACATAAGTATTATGAGCTTGATGTAGTTAAAGTATTGCAGTAAAAGTAGTGGTTTGGTCCTTCTGACTGATACATTATTATATATGACATCATAAGATTATTAATACTGAAGCATCAGTGTTAATACAACGCCTTCATGTATGTTAATGCAGTGGACAAAATATTAGAAACACTTTTCAATATAATGCACTCCGGTACACCACCATCACGCACTACGACCTTAATGATAAACATAAAGTAGAATTATCACCTTTCTGACAATGTCAACAAAAAATTAAAATGTATAAACTTAAAGTAGAATTTATGACAGAGCTGTTGTATTGGATTACATTAGATTACACTGATGTACCTAATGAAGTGGCCGGTGAGTGTATTTTAACCACATATGCATTCATATATGTACTGTATAATTATGTAACATATATCTGTTGCACATATGTGATGTTGCTCTTATATGTTGCATATGTTGCCAAGGTCATATTATATGGAAATATTCAAAATTGGAGCTTAATTAGTAATCCAGGAGTACAGATTTACACGTTGATCTTTGTTTCTCAGGAGGGCTGCACAGGAAACTAAGTGAAGCTGTCAAATACATGTAGTAGAGTAGAAACAATATTTCCCTCTGAAAGGTAGTGGAGTGGCAGTATTCAGTAGCATCACATGGAAATACTCAAGTAAAGTACAAGTACCTCAGAACTGTATTTAAGTACAGTACTGTAATAAACGTACTTGGTTACTTTCCATCACTAGTTTTTGCATTTGGCTTATTTTCTGCTTGTTATTATTTGTCACCATGATAATTAAAACTAAGTCTGCTTACCTTGTCGGAGTCCAGGTCCGGATCTTCTTGACACAGTCGGAACAGGAACGATTTTGGGTCTCTGCACAGCGTCTGTTTGGTCGTGATGAAGTAGGTTCCTCCGACGTTCAGGCGAACCCAGCGGGAGCCCGGTTTGTCCACCGGCTCGGACGGGGAGCTCGGGTTGCTCTTCACCGGGAACCCGAACACGGAGCGGCCGCCGCCACCTCCACCGCTGCTGCTGCTCGACACCCCGCCGGGACTAAGCTGGCTGCTCCGCGGCGGTACCACGAGAGTGGGCGACGCCAGGCGCACAGAACCGCCGCGGACATCACGGTGCTCCGTCTGCTCGATGGTGCCAGTGCCGCTCGGCTCCACAACATGCAGCTCAGCCATGTTTTCTTCCGACTGAAAAACAGATTAGCTACCGACACACTGCGGGGAAACGATTTCTCTCAGCCGATTTGTAAACAGAGCGGGGATCTTTTTCTCCGACGGGGCGGCTGACATCAGGGCGTTGCTGCTCGCACTCGACCGCCTCTGCCCCCAAAGCCGAGTATTAACACACAAACACGACTACAGGCGGCTGTACGCTGTCAGCAGCATCGCGTTTAACCGTCTCTTCACAAGATAAATTGGTCATTCTTGTCTATTCAAACGTTAATCAGAGAAAGGCAACACTTCCGGGTTGTAACGTGATTACTGTTTACTTCCGCCGTGTCGTCGTTTTTCAAAATAAGAGTAACGCTTCCATCTCCCTGCAGACAAGTTTTAAAATGTATGTAAATACTTTAATAATAATGTGTGTCTGATATGTTTTTTCTACAAAATAAGTTATATTATCTTGCTTATATCCTTAAAGATCCCCTCCAAACATAAGATGTACAGGCTATGAAATACTCTATTTTGAATAATAATCTGTCTCTTATGTGTTTTTTTCACCAAAAATGTTAAATTATATTGTTAACATCCTTAAAAATTTCAAAATATATAAATATGCAAATATATTTAGTTTCAGTTGAGCTGCCGGACACAACATGTCTCTTCACTGTAAAGTCTATTCACTGTGTTTGTGCACTGGAGGCTTTAAGTTTCCACATCACTGCACAACTGCTCTAATGTACAGTGTACTATACTATAGCATATTAAAGGGTCTATATGTAAGACCGTATTTACGTGTTTACTAAACACCAGTAGGCTCAGCAGGCTGTGGCCAGGGAGCAACATCCAACTGTAGGAGCAAGAAGAAAAACATGTTTTTGAGTGGAGGGGGACTTTAAATGTAAAGGAATGGAAAATATGTTGAAATTATAGCCTTATTTTTCCTAATCTAAGCCATTTTAGAATCAAATCAAAATAAATTTGATTAAATTCAAACAAAAAATATGCAACGCTTTTTATACTTAACTCCCCATTAAAAATATGTTTTTCCTCTTGTTCCTTCAGTTGTTTGAGCTTCACTGTGCAGAATGATGTATGTGCAGAGTTTCACACTCGAAGGCTGTTTTCACATTCATCTGCTGAAAGTGGAAAGTTTCTCTGTGCTCAGTGAATATCTGATTTTAAGGGGCCTACAAGCAGGATTTGAGACATCACAAGTAATTTGGAAGCCGATCCTGATGCAATATTCAACTTATACAAGTGTGATGTGGAAACTTGAAGCCTCCAGTGCACAAACACTGAGAATTGACTTTACAGTGAAGAAGAAGACATCTTGTACCCAGGAGTTAAACTTTTGAAATGAAAAATATTTGTATATTCATAGATTCTGGAATTGCTAATGAGGGACAAAAAGTTTTAGGGATTTCAACAAGATAATTGATCTTTTTGTGGGAAAACCATATCAGACACTTCAGATTATTGTTCACTACTTTATATACATCTTCAAACATGTCTTGAGGGGATCTTTAATAGTTGAAAATCATCTTTTATATCAGCAAAACAGCTGATAGGCTCCATGACATCTATATCACAAACACTGAAAATTAAATAGTTTTATGTTGCTCTACAAGCAACATGTTCATGGATGCAGCCAAAAAGGAATTCGTTTTCAGGTTTATTTATTTGCACAAGCAGCACAACAATGACATACATAAAATATAAGTGATTAAAAAAGGATTGTGATGGTGGGATTAAAAAACTCTTAAGGCTTATGAGGGCATCTCATAAAAAATATATTAAAACAGCTAAAATTAGATTCAAACAAGGCAGAACAAAGAGCTGTCAGAAAATTCTTGAAAAAGGTTAACGTTGCATAGAAACGAGCAGACAAATAAATATTTAAATGAACATCGTCTAGCAATAAAATAAATATGAGATATACGTATATGTGAATTGCTGCTATCAGGAACTCATTGAAAATACATAGAAAATGTCTTTTTTGGGTCAGATCATTGGTATTAGACATGAGCAATCCCCTAAACTGCATCCATTTGGTTTATTAGGGAGAAAACATTAGCTGTTGTGGTACCATCCAGCGATAGTAATGGATGTAGGTTATGTAATTGGAAATCCTCCACTTGTCTAATTTTAAGGAATAGATTGAATTGATGTGTAAAATATCTATCTATTTATATAATATCTTGTATCTTCTAGCTGCACTGATGCCTGCTTGCTGCTTTTGGATTTTCAGCTTAGTTCAGATCTTTATTGTCACACAAGAGGAAATTATTGTTGCAGTAAGGCAGCATAAAAACACAAAACACAAACAAAAACATGAAACATAAGCACAATAAAAACACTAGAAGTGCTGGTTCTATGCACACAATTCAGAACAATGAGGATGTGTGTTTTTATCTCATAAATAATACTAATAATCTGCCTGGAAGGACTGATTTCAAGCTTCTGATGGATTAAGCCTACTGGATGTATTCAAGTGATTTTCATATCTGTTGTTATATGTGTGAATTACTGAATCAAATTCATTTATTAATCAATTTTACGTTCACATGTAGACTCACAATTTCGATTTGTCCTACAGCTCAGTTACGTTTCCTGTCTGCCAGGGCTTCAAGCAATCAAGAATAAAAGAATTCAAGTGGAAAACCACAGGAACCACACAGGATTTGTAATGACCTTTAAGCAATCGTTCGGCTGCTTTTACTGTAATACAAAGGCCTGACTTGTTTTCAGATGGGAGTGTGCAGAGTGCTCACTCAGCAAACCTGCAATGGTTACGACACATTTGTTGGGAAAGAGGAGTGCATGAAGGTAGAGATATGGATTCAGCCAGAGCCAGGGAAGAAGTGGTTGTGATAATGTTGGCAAAGGCATTTCTGCAAAAGGCTTTTTCAGAAGATATATTTCTTGTCAAAAACACATAACTTTTTCATTCGCTGTGCTTTCTAATCAGTGAAACTGAAAGATATGTTGACAAGATGCTGGGAAACATCTGGAAAGAAGGGAGATGAGGAGTAAAATTGTTTATATAGCACTTTTCACAGACATTAATAACAAAGTGCTTTACATGGGCATGATGCCACAAAGAAATACAAAGAAATAAAGAAATACACAAACTGTAATAAAGATACACGGTAAAAAACTTAGAAAAAGTAAAAATAAAAAGACACAATAAAAACATAGAAACATAAAATGCTAACTTCTTACAGGTTACCCAAACGCCTGTCTAAACAGATGTGTTTCATGAGAAAAGCAAAAAAAAACCCCAAAACAAACAGTAATAGAGTGTACAATCTAAGCTTAAATAAATCAATTTTAACAAGAAAACAGCAGACAAGAAACACAGAAAAAGATAATGGCGGATTATATTTCAAATGTATATTAAAAAAAAAATATATATATATATTATGTTTTGTTTTAATTTGATTGTACAGAGCTTAGCAGATGTGTAAAATAAGCTGAATCTTCATATTAGCGTCAGATAAACTATTAAATACATTTTTGCACAGAAGGAAGACTGTGGATTTTGTCCTCCATCACTTACATTGTAAGTTCATTATGAAGGGATCTTCTAATGGTCAGTATGAACAGGAGGAATCATTACAGCAAGAAAAACACGTTTCAATGTTGATTTGGGCTCCTGACTGTTGTTTTAAGACAGATTTGAAAATTTGTGAACCCGTCCTTTAATGTTATTAGTAAAGCTGTAATGTCATATTTGACCTGTGGTGGCAGTACTGCGTCATTACTGCGTAAACTAAAACCATAGAAGAAGAAGTATTTGAGTTAGTTGTGGGCGCGTTGGTTCATTGTATAAAACAGGACTGACAGGTACAGTACTGACCTAAGACTTGGGTTACACATGTAGTAGAGCTCAAAATTACCGAATTACGTTATTATAGCTGTTTATGAACGGCTACGTGTCATTTGGGGTAAGCTAGCTACCAGTTTGCATCCTCAGTTGACGTTATTTGACGCAAGCTAGTCAGCAAGCTAGCGTCAAATAACGTTATCAGTTAACCTCCAGAGAGAATATAACGTTATGTATGCATCATACATACGTTATATGCAGCCTTTAATATCGCTGATTGAGACAATTATTGCTGCTAATCAGCTAAACTACGTGTAATGTCTGTCTGTCTGTATGAGCCAGCAGCAGTGATGTATGTTGATATAAACTGTGATACTCTCCTCCTCTCTCCTTGTTGTCTTTTAGCTGCCTGAGCCATGAGTGAGTTCAGGATTCACCACGACGTGAACGAGTTGCTCAGCCTGCTTCATGTTCGAGGAGGTGATGGAGCAGAAGGCTACATAGATTTACTGCAGAAAAACAGGACGCCCTATGTCACCACCACAGTCTCTGCTCACAGTGCCAAGGTGGGTAATAAACAATACTATGAGGAATACTCTAATACAGCTTTACACACATGGGAAAGTACTGGATAACTGGACAGAAACAATGGTGGAAGAAGTATTTAGATCCTTAAGTAAAAGTACCAATAAAGCAATGTAAAAATACTCCATTACAAGTAAAAGTCCTGTGTGAAAAATCCTACTGAAATAAAAGTACACAAGTATTATGAGCTTGATGTAGTT
Source organism: Thunnus maccoyii (assembly GCF_910596095.1). Taxonomy (NCBI): domain Eukaryota; kingdom Metazoa; phylum Chordata; class Actinopteri; order Scombriformes; family Scombridae; genus Thunnus; species Thunnus maccoyii. Next base: position 5,968,786 of record NC_056552.1, read on the forward strand.
AAAGTATTGCAGTAAAAATAGTGGTTTGGTCCCTCTGACTGATATATATTATTATATATGACATCATTAGATTATTAATAGTGAAGCATCAGTGTTAGAGCAGCATGTTACTGTTGTAGCTGCTGGAGGTGGAGCTAGTTTCAACTACTTTATATACAGTTAGCTAGTTTAGTCCAGTGGTTCCCAACCTAGGGGTTGGGCCCCTCCAAAGGGTCAGCAGATAAATCTGAGGGGTCGTGAGATGATTAATGGGAGAAGAAAGAAGAAAAAACAAAGTTCTGATACACAAATCTGTTTTCAGTTTTTGGACTTTTCTCTAATCTTTGATTTTTGGTGAAATTTTGGATCATTTGAACATTTATTGAAATGAAAGCATGTGAGAAGTTTAGAGGGAAAAATCACTATTTGGTGGAGCTGTTAACAACTCATAGACATGTGAAATGTGACCCCGACTACACACTGCTTTTTGTAAGACGTCAAAAGCCAAAAAGGTTGGAAACCACTGGTTTCATCTTTAACAATGTGTTGTATTTTAAAAGCTTGTTATATTATCCATTGTGTCAAATCTTCATCTGAAAAGTGACTAAAGCTGTTAAATAAATGTAAGTTAGTGGAGTAGAAAGTACAATACAAACTCTTAAATGTAGTATAGTAGAAGTGAGTGGAGATGAGTATGATTCGTCACACCCCTTGTGGAGATGAATGTGTTGTTGACTGTTATTATTCTCTTGATATTGACTGTCGTTTCATTTCCAGGTCAAATTAGCAGAGTTCTCTAAAACCCCCGAAGACTTCTTGAGAAAGTACGAGGAGCTCAAGTCCAAAAATGTTCGCAACCTGGACCCACTGGTCTACCTGCTCTCCAAACTCTGTGAGGATAAAGAGGTATAATAAGTGATGTACAAGCTGACAATTATCTGGTTTTGTTTTAATACTTGTTAATCAAATTAATTGATTTCACCCATTGGTTTTACGGATTTGAAATAATTGTGATGTAAAGAATGAGTCCTGTGTTTTCATTAAGTTTAGGCAATGCAACAGCTAATGTCACTTATGTAAATAGAAGACTGAAAACCATTCATTGGCATTAGAAGTAGCTCAATTTGTTAAGCAGATACCAAAAAAAGCAAAACATGTATTCACCAAAGATTTCTCCCATCTTTAAAAAAGTTGATAAACTGTCTCATTAAACGTCATAACCATCTCAAGTCTCATTTTTGTCCTGATGTATTTGTAGACACTCCAGTTTCTGCAGCAGAATGCCAAAGAGAGATCAGAGTCATCAGCGAACACGACTTCAACCACAACTACCAGTTACACTCTGCCTCAGACCAGCACTAAGATGTCCATGCAGGAACTGGATGAGCTGCGAAAGAAGCTTGGCAACGTGACGGCCAGCTCCAACGCTCCACTGGTGAGCTTTTTTTTTAACTTGGATGCAGTAGATTTAAATGTTGGGTGAAATTGTAGGCGGATAATTTCACAAGATTTGAAAGAAACAAATAGATGGAAGATAAAAGCCCCAATCAAGCAGGATTGATTTCTCTGGGGAAGGTGCAGTGCACTTTTTGGTCGTGAAACATGACCATTATAATTTCAAAGGTGACGTCTTCATATGTGTTGTTCAAAACCCAAAAGATGTTCAGATTTACTATCATGTATGATAAAGAAATGTATGAAATCGTCACATTTGAGATGCTAAAACCAGCAATTTCTTGGCATTTTAGCTCAAAATATGACTGAAATGATTATTAAGTTATCAAAATAGACGAGTAGGAATTCAAGATGAGCCGTTTAGGTAGTCTGTGAACTGTCTGTGTAAATAATGAAATTACAAGTTAAAGGACGGGTTCACACATTTTCAAAATCTGTCTTAAAACAACAGTCAGGAGCCCAAATCAACATTGAGACATGTCTTTCTTGCTGTAATCAATCCTCCTGTTCATACCGGCTATTTAGAGATTCATGATGCTCTTCCATTGTAAGTGACGGGAGACAGAATCCACAGTCCTCCTTCTGTGCAAAAATGGATTTAAAAGTTCATTTGAAGATAATTTGAGGCTTCAGCCGTACAATCTTTTAAAGGTAGTATTTTTAGTGCCGAAATCATTCAAAAACACTGGTTGTCAAGACGCAAAAAGGGAATTGTTTCCTAAAATGACTGTAAATGTGGATGATATCCACTTTATTTGACTAACTCAAATAGCTTTGAATACTTTTATCTCAAAATGAGGACTGATTTTGTCTCCCATCACTTCTTCTAACGGTCATTATGAACAGCAGGAATGATTCCAGCAAGAAAAACATTTGAGCACTATTGTTTTAAGACTGACTTGAAAAATTGTCAACCTGTCGTTTAATGTTTTAAAAACTAGTAATATTAAAAATAATATTAGGTTGAATAGTTCGCTGGTGAAGAAGGTCACTTCTGATTTGTCTGCAGCCTGCTGAAGTCACACGGAAGATGCTGAGAGACAAACACAACAAGAAGAATCCCACCCAGCCCAACCCCGTGTTTCCTAACTGGGTGTACGACCGTCCTGCTCTCCTCGGAGACTTCATCACCAGCCCCAGCCCTGCAGGAGATCCAGCTGTGGCTGTTGGTAAGTTATAATGTTTCATATTTATTTATGCTGTTTGCTACTAGACTCCAGATGTAGGTTGTTGTTGTTTATAAAGGTGTTCTCTGCCGTCAGGTACGATGCCCCTGGCTACTCAGGAACAAGCTCTGGTGGAGGATCTGCTGTTTGTCCTGATCGGAGTTGATGGGAGAGACATCACAGCTCAGCCTGTACTGGGGAGACAGAACCGCTCCTTTATTGTCGATGCAACACTGGACATGTCTGTCAAGGAACTGGTGAACAGAATATTACCAGTGGCATCGTATTACTCCACTATAACACGGTGAGTGTGCAGAAATATCGGGCTAAATATCAAAGCTCAGTTCTACATATCTGACCACAACAGAAGAAGAATTATTAGATGGTGACGTTGTGTTTGTCGCTCAGTTTCATCGAGGAGAAGTCGTCCTTTGAGTACGGCCAGGTGAACCACGCTCTAACAGCGGCGATGAGGACCCTGATGAAGGAGTACCTGATCCTGGTCACTCAGCTAGAGCACCTCCAGCGGCAGGGCCTGCTGTCCCTGCAGAAGCTCTGGTTCTACATCCAGCCCACCATGAGGACCATGGAGATACTGGCCTCTATTGGTAAGACTTGGAACATGAGTTTTGCATCTTTGGCATTTCTAATTAACTCAATGTGAAGGTGGTTGTGCCGGATCTTTAGTTAACTCTACTCTAATGTGTAATGTTGCACCTAGTTGGAGCATCTTGCTTTGCTTGTGTCATTGTAAAAAAAAAAAAAAAAAAAATTATGGGTATAAAGAGCCAAAGAAAGGAGGATGTGTTAGAGATTGAGAGATTTACTTTTTTAGGACCAGAGATACAACAGTAATATCGGCATAGTTTTGGTATCGACTGGTAACGTGTTAATAAGCTCTACATCTACCAGTGGAAGATACTGGTGGAAAAAACACTATAGCGAAGGTAAGCATTTTTTTGTAATGTAAACATTTTTTTACCATATTTGTCACTTTTAACCTCTCCATTCAGAGAGAAAATAGAAAACTAAATGAAATGAAAGTTCTTTTGTTGACCAGAAATTCCTCTTTCTGATGGTTTCTTTTAGAGCTGCAATGATTAGTCAATTAACTGATTTATCGATCAAAATAAAAATAATTGGCATATAATTGTTTTCGTCATTTTCAAAAGCTAAAATGCCAAATTTTTCACTATTTTCTTACGTTTCATAGATAAAATGATTAATCAAGTCGAGAAAATAATCTGCAGATTAATCAACAATGAAAATAATCGTTAGTTGCAGCTGTAGTTTCTCTCTTCTGGTGTTAGACGCAAAACCACAAACCAAAGGAGACACTTTTTGAATTTATATGTGTGCTGTTAGAGGGACTGTACACTGTTTGTCTTTGAAAACCACTTAATTAAGTCAAGATGTCTGAAAAGCTCAACCCTTTTTTTTTAACCTACATTATCACTAACACTAATACTAAAATGCATGTCAGTATCAGCTGATATAGGCTGGAAAAAATAAATATACAGTAGACTAAACTGGTGCATCATCATAATCATGACAGTTCTGTCCTTAAACAGCTGCTCCCTTTAACCACTAGGGGGCGATCTAAACCAGGATTTGAGAGAAAAAAGCAAATTGTGGACGAATGTTGATAATTCTTGCAGCTTTTATATCTAAATACTACAGATTAAAACTACTATTATTTTTTTATAAATGTCAAACACATGTTGCTAGAAACATAACATTTATTCTTTCAAAGATAACTGCACTAATGAAACTGTTACTTTTTGTAAATAGAAGTGTATAACTGGTTTATGCTTTCATAACTGTTTTCACAGCGTCCTCAGTGGATAAAGGAGAGTGTATGGGCGGCTCAACACTGAGTCTTCTCCATGACCGAACCTTCAACTACACCGGTGACAGTCAGGCTCAGGAGCTGTGCCTCTACCTCACCAAAGCAGCCAGCGTCCCTTACTTTGAAATACTGGAGAAGTGGATCTACAGGGGTATCATCAAGGACCCGTACAGGTGCAGCCGCTCTCAGATAAATAGTCTGATGATTGGAATAATGGTCAAATAAGAAAATATTTAAATATTAAATATGTACGCAGTTGTACTTTGTGTTTATTTCTACTGACTGTCCTCACAGTGAGTTCATGGTGGAGGAGCACGAGCTGCAGAAAGAGAAGATTCAAGAAGATTATAATGACAAGTACTGGGATCAGAGATACACCATCGTACAGCATCGCATCCCCTCATTTCTACAGAAAATGGCAGACAAAATATTAAGCACAGGTATAAACAAATAAGTAAACTTTTTTTAAGGTAAGGTTTTTTTTTATCTCTTTTCATAGGAAAAAGTTTTTATCACTGTTTTTTGTTGTTGTTGTTGTTGTTGTTGCATAGGGAAATACCTCAACGTGGTGCGGGAGTGCGGCCGTGATGTGACGTGTCCTGATGCAAAGGAAGTCTTGTACACACTGAAGGAGCGAGCGTATGTGGAGCAGATAGAGAAAGCTTACAACTACGCCAGCAAGGTGCTGCTGGACTTCCTCATGGAGGAGAAGGAGCTGGTTTCACGTCTGAGGTGAAGTCAAAATATTCCAGTTATAGTATTTGCTTAATTTTATTTTTAACCATCAACAATAAATGTGTGACAGGAAAGAGAACAGAGAGAGTGCGACATGCGGCAAAGGTTGTACGCTGAATTCAAAGTCATAGACAGAATCAGGATCAGGCCGTAAAAATGAGCTGAGTGGGGAAAAAGCATTACGTCAGCTTGCCAGTCATAAATCTGTGTCATCGGTATCAGGAGTTGCTGAAACTCAAACAAACTGGTGGCAAAATTGCTGCAAAGCCACAACGGCTGGCAGTTAACATCTAGATAAAATCCCATATTGACATTTAAACAGTTGAATGAGCTAATTAAAAGGTATACATTGTTTTTTTTGTATCTGGTATAGAAAGGTAGCCTTTAAACATCTCATAAAATATCCTCTCAGTCAAAGTTAGAGTCTTTGATCTGTCTCAGTTTGGAGGAATATCAGTTTACAACAAAACTCCTACAGATCATTGTTTACAGGTGTGAATGTAGATGCAGATCTTTGGATGTTAACAAAACGTTGCTTCAGACAAACTGGAACCTGTTGCTCCACATACCTACTGTAACATAATATGTTTAGCTAACACTTTGGAACATGTAAGAACAGGGTGTAGATGTTTCTATTAGGAAATCTTGAAAATTTTGCAAAGTAAAACTGTTGGCCAACTGTAGTTTGCCATGATGCTTTAAGTCATGGACATTGTAAACAGTTATCAGACCTGCAGGGTTTAGTTTGGGTTATCTAGACCTCTTTGCAACCAGAAAGCTGGATATTTAGTTAAAATAATGATTATTAAAAGGCTAAAACCTCCATATAATCCCACAGAGAGTGGTTACAGTTGGATGTTAGACGTGCTTGTTCATACTCGCTCAGACTGACTGACGTACTAAATTTATCACTATTATGACAGACTTACTATAAAAACTGTATGTGCATGTGTTGTTTTTTTCTTAGATCCATCAAGCACTACTTCTTGATGGACAAAGGTGATTTCTTTGTGCACTTCATGGACCTGACGGAGGAGGAGCTGAAGAAGCCCGTGGACGACATTGTTCCTCCAAGACTAGAAGCCCTGCTGGAGCTGGCTCTGAGGATGAGCACGGCCAACACAGACCCGTTTAAAGACGACCTCAAGGTGACAAGAACACAGTAGTGATCAGTAGCTCCATCTGCTGGTCCCAGTGATGAGGAATAGTTTTCCTGTCGCCTGGGATTCAGAATAATTGCAGTCAAGCAGTTCAGATAGATGAACACAAACAACACAACAATCTACAACAGATTTATTAAAGACATTTGAATAGAAAACATCTAAAATTGACCTGCTTGGGACAGAACTGTCAACAGTCAAGATCATATTATAAATGTATGTCTTAAAATAAAGGAGCTGAGAGGAGCTTGTACCAGCTATTAGGCCATTAAGAGACAAGGCTCTGTCACCCTGCATTCAGGGTGACAATGTCAGCTTCTCGACTGATGCATCATTTTGCACGCATTTTAGGAGGCAGCCCTACTCAAAAAGCATGTCCACTTGTTTATTTATAAGGGCCATGAACAGCTCCATGATCACACAGGTTCCTGATGCAACCTAAGCTCTCCAAGAAGGAAACTTTTGCAAAACTGCAACTTTTGGGGGGAAATTCATCCCAAAAAACTTAAAACACAAGGAATAAATGGAAGAAATCTCAGGACGGGACATTTAAAGATCCCCTCCTCTTCCTCAGGTGGCTCGGGGGTCAGTAGGAACTGTAGGTGTGACTATGAAAATTACAGAAATATTAAAAGTGTTGTAACAGTCCGTCCATTACTCCAACACTAATGTAGTAAAATCCAGTGTTACGAAGACTCAGTCGACTTCCTTCACTTCCCAGACTGATCTCATGATAAATGAGTCATGCTGCTTCACACTTCATAACGTTTGAACTTCATCACCTCTTTCCACAGATTGACTTGATGCCTCATGATGTCATCACCCAGCTTCTGCGGGTGCTGGCCATCGAGACGAAGCAGGAGAAGGCGATCATCAACGCAGACCCTACAGACGTGGCTCTCAGCGGCCTGGAGGCCTTCTCCTTCGACTACATTGTCAAGTGGCCGCTCTCGCTCATCATCAACAGGTTCTGAACTGCCCGTAGATTTTTATCTTCACTTAAATGTTTTATATTGTTTTCCTAACTTAAGATAACTCAAGATATTTCAGCAGGCGTTTTGTGCTTCCTCATAAAACATAAATATAATAGGTGTTATTGGAGGTGTAGGAGACACATTTCTTTATTTTTAAGATGACAGGGGAGCCACAAATCAATCAAAATTCAACCACTCAAAAATAAAATTGAAAAAGACATAAAAGCAAGAATCCCTGTAATAGTTCTTCTTTAAAGGTCCCCCTAGACATGTTTCAAGACATAAAAATACTCTGCTTTCAATAATAATTTGTGTCTTACATGGTTTTGAGGAGCCAGATGGTTTGTTACACAGAACTATCTGAGAAGTCGTGCTTGGAAATTGTTTGGAAAAAAGGGCAGGAACTTTCCAATGAAATACTTGGCAGGTGATTGGATGAACCATCTGTCGCCATCTTACTTTGTGAGGCAGCTGGATTCGCGAGATCACACGAGAATCCTCGTAGGACGCTGATCGGTCCGAACCACCGGTGGCTCGGACACAAGCGCAGAACTTTAAAGCCTGACAAGATGGATTCTCGTGTTGTCATGATCTCGCAAATCCAGCTGCCTCACAAGGTAAATATGCATGGAAAAAGTAATAATTTTCCAGGCAATAATAAGATTAGTGAAGCTTTGTTATGGACTGAAAACATGTGTCTTACTCTTATGCAAGTATTGTGATGACAGACACAGAGGAATAAGATATATCAGGCTTTAGATAAACACACAATTCTATTAGTAGGATCAATTCAATTCAATCAATTGACAAGAAAAATAAAGAACATCGTCAGTTTTGACATGTTTAGTAAACATTGTAATCATTGCGTTTGCATTAATTTTCCAGGAAAGCACTGACGAGGTACCAGATGCTGTTCAGACACATGTTTTACTGCAAACATGTGGAGAGGCTGCTGTGCAACGTGTGGATCACCAACAAAGACTTCAAGGAGTACGCTTTACATTCTGCCAAATGGTGAGCAGCCTTTAAACGGATGTAGTGAGGTGAATCTTTAAAAAAAAAAAAAAGGCATCCAGCAAATTGTCCTCACACTGTTCAAACTCCTTGCACTCCTTGTAGGTTCGCTGCGGCGTTCGCCCTCCGTCAGCGCATGCTCAACTTCGTGCAGAACATCCAGTACTACATGATGTTTGAGGTGATGGAGCCCACCTGGCACGTCATGGAGAACAACCTGAAGACGGTGAGTGAAAGAGTTCAAGTGTCCTTCTCTCCTGATCGCTCACCGTTATCGTACTGTCAGTGACCCGTCTGTCAAACGAGAGCAAAGCTAGCTGACAGCCACTAGTTTCAATCTTGTGTTGCACTTTCCTTTTGGCCTGTGATTGATTGATTGTATTTATTTATTGGGACAGTGTACAGTTTTTAACATAAAAGATGCACTGCACCGGAGTTAGCTCATCATCTACATCTGCAGTTCCCCACATTCAAAACATACAACAGCACAACAACAAACAGTACAAAGCAAAAAACACACAGAACACATTATACAAAATACAAAGCTATAAACAACAGCACATCACATACAACCACAATTAGAAAATGATGATGTATTGTTCACACATGTGAGTTTGTTTTCACAGTTGGAGGACAGGATGCTTACACAACACCGTATATATAAGACAGACAGGGTTCAGACAACAATGTGATCTTGTATTGTTGTTGTTTTTTTAAGCTGACCGTGTGTCTTCTCCTTCTACAGGCATCAAACATCGATGACGTGCTTTGTCATCACACCAGCTTCCTGGACAACTGCCTGAAGGACTGCATGCTGACCAACCCCGAACTTCTCAGGATCTTCTCCAAACTCATGTCTGTCTGTGTCATGTTCACCAACTGCATGCAGGTTTGTTGGCACAATGATAAAGAAGAACAGTCAGTCGTTTCTGCTCTTTTTTATTCATATTGCATTTAATGTTCTGCTTTGATTACTTGAATTTGACAGATTACAAATATTTGTACTAAGATGTTTTTTTTCTGGACTGTTGCAGCGGTTTACTCAGAGCATGAGGTTAGAGCGTCTCTCTCTGGAGCAAGGGACTATGGACGGGCCTCCTACTCAGAGCGAACATGCTGAGGAGGCAGAGAAGAAGAGGCTCACAACAAAGGTATTCCCAGACACTCACTGCCAAGGCCTGCCCTCTTAGACACTGAAGATTGGACAAGTAGTCTGTGTTCTGTAGGAAATGTTCAAATTCCTCCTTTGAGTTTCAGAAAATGTGAAGATAAACGTGAACATTACACTAAAAACAGGAAGTATTTCAACTATTTAGTAACTTTTTGAACTTTATCTGGTCTGTTCAGAGTTTCTGTTTAACATGTCTCATTGTACAACATGTTTTTGTTCCTTCTTTGCTTCAGTTTCTAGCTGAGCATGCGGACACCCTTCAGTCAGACGCAGGCTTTGAAGCCACCATCAGCAAGTTTGACAGTAACTTCAGCATGTTGCTGCTGGACCTGCTGGACAAGCTCAGCATCTACAGCACCAATGACTGTGAGCACAGCATGATCAGCATCATCTACAGGTAAAACTGTTCACATTCAGAGCACCAGAGATGGAGTTATCACTTTATGTTACTACAATTATTTTCTAAAGCAAACCAGTGCTTTCATTTTTTATTTCCTTCCTTCCGGGCAACCATTTTCTAGTTTCTAGTGAACCCGTTTCTATTAATTTCATTATCAACATCATGCAGGCCAGATTGAGTCACTGTGGGTAATCTTATCTCCGAAACCATCACGTCTAGTTCCTATTTTTGTAACTGCTTTACTTCGGTAATGCAATTCAAAGTACATTTGGAAAGTCTCCCATCTCTTACTGTATGTTGTTAATATGAGTTTTAATTCTCTATGAGGTGAATTCGGTTAGCTGCAAGACAGGAAAATGCATAAAAATACGTAAACAAACTTTGGAACTATGGAACAGATGACTGTGTGTAGCGGGAAAGGGGTCTCTTATTGATGAACCCACACAGATTTATCACCTTACTCTGCAGTGCCCCTAAGCTCTATGGTGCCTTTTAGCCTCTTTTAACTTTTTATTTTGGTTTTCTGGCCCCATAAAGTCCACTCTCATAAGCCTTGTTTAAGGAGCTAAATAGCCAGAGGGGTGTACTACGATGCAAGTTCAACATGCCCAGGCTTTCTTCGTGTGAGCTAGCTCGACAAACCCTAAACTCGCGATCAGAGATAACTGGTATCACGATGGTGGATATGAACTTTCTTTGTTAACTCAGGCTTTCTGCTTCAGGCTATGTGCGCGTCCCCATAAAAGGGGTCGTTCAGCACGTCATTTGACTCTTTTTTTCCGCACAAAATGGACAGATCGTGTGCCGCTTACTTCAGTCAGGAGGAACAGATCATTATAACGGAGAGATATGAAGAATATAAATACATTATCACAGCAAAAAGCAACGCTGTTGGTGCAAATAAGGCGAGAGAGGAATGCTAGCAGAAAATTGCTGATGTAAATTTGTTCGTTAAAAAACAAATTCATTAATTTATTAATTTCGTAAATAGTTTATATACTTATTTGACCACTCAATGCACTCTCCGTACCTCTCACATCAAAAGCTCTTAAACTTTAAACTTGATGCAGCAGATTTAAACTTTATACTTTAAACTTTTTATACTTATGCTCAACATACCTCGCTAACCCACTAATCTCGCTTCGTTGTACACCCCTCAGGAGTTGGTGGAGATCAAAACAGAGCTAAAAGGTGGACACAAACACGACTCAAAATGAATGCTACTGTTGCTCTGTGTGTGTTTTATGACCCTTTTTATAGTACAAACTAGGGCTGCAGTCAGCAGTTATCTGTTGATTACTTTCTCGATCAATCAGTTAGTCGTTTGGTCTATAAAATGGCAGAAAATGGTGAAACATGTCGATGACCGTTTCCCAAAGCCCAAGATGCAGCCTCAAATGTCTGTTTTGTCCCGACCGTCAGTCCACAACTTAAAGATAGTCAGTTTACTGTCATAGAAAACTAAAGAAACCAGAAAATATTCACATTTGAAAAGCCGGAACAAGATCTCTGTCCAGCCTAAACCAAACTAAAATCTGCCTCATTTTCCGAGAACTGGTTGCACTTTGTTCAAAATACTTCAACTTGGAGAAAAAATAATCTCAATATTTTTGTAAAATTTGCTAATTCAGCTCTTATAATTTCACAGGCTGGATTTCAATGGATTCTACACTGAGCGCCTGGAGCGGATGGCCATAGAACGAAGTCAAAAAGCAACAGCATAGCATGTTTTCCTTTTCTGTATATAAGCAGTCGCCCAGCAATAAAAAAAGTGCTTTCCTCATGTCTGTTTATCTATCCAACACCAACCGTCCAGCTAATTACCATATGGACGTCAGCCACTGGCTCAAAAGATGATATTTCAGTGTGTATATAATATGTATTGTATGAAATGTAGTTATAGTCTGATGTTGCAGCATTATATAAATGCATCAAATGTACATTTTAAGAAGTGGAACTAATGTTTATTCAACCGTGAAAATGTAAGTCATGACACTCCTTATGGGTAACTTATTGTACCTGTACAATGACAGTTTATGTTTGTATTGCACCTCATTAAAACAAGACTTAAAACAAGCTCTTCTTTGGCTGCTGCTTGCTTACTTTGTATTAGTTGATTTAAATTATGCTTTTTCGTTGTTTAAAGTGAATATTTATACTTTGATGTGCGAATTTGTTGTTGTCAGTCGAAAGTTGCAAGTTAATTGATCAGATATTGTTGGTTTGTGTCTTGAAGTGTTACAACAAAGACTACTGACAGTTGAACACTCCCTACTTTGAGAGCGTCAAGCTAACTAAACCGGAAATATGAGAAGACCGACGTCAACATAAAAGCACGCAGCTTGCGCTAGTAAAAAGGTTTTTTTTTTTAGTCTTAAAAACTGATTATTTTAAATTAACTGATTATTTTTTGTTTTTATTACTTTAGTCTCATCAGATTTTATTGATAGGAACATTGTTTTGTAAATTGTTCACTATTTTATTATTTTTATGTAACTTTAATGTTTTATAGTAGGGCGCTCTTTTTCTATTGTTTTAAATACTCTATTTTACTATTATGCGAGGCACTGAGCATTTACGAGAAGTGCTGTACAAATAACGATATTAATATTTATATGAAAATAATTTGTAAATAGTACAATTTTAAAATAAAAAATTAAGAGCTTCATAATATTAAGTACGTCTATATTTACTGAATAATATATATACATTTAAAAACTGCAATGCGCTCTTGATTAGGGTTGCTTTAGAGCAAAAGTTACGTGTGTGTTTGTTGCCTGCAGTCTTGAATGTTTATCGTGATGAGCATGTTTTTTTTCATGTTTATTTTTAAGTTTAAAAGTTTTCAGTAAACTGTTGAAACAGAGAATATAGATGATAGTTTTATTGAAGCACCCGTCAACTGTAAATCCAGCAAATAGACGGAGCCGTACAGCCCGCTCCGTGCGCACGTTATTAAATCCGGTAAAAGTGAAACTGAGTGGCGTTTTTTTTTCTCAGGTAAACCGTTAATTACATGTATGGGATCCCGAAAAAAAACATTTTGACTATACTAATACTGCTGGATAACAGTTAAAAATATAACATTTTGGCTTTTTCTCAGAGGGCTAGCTAGGGGATAACACTACGTGACCGAAACAATGAGTAACGTACGAAGTGGTGACGTCACAAATGGGTCAACGGTTGGTCAGTGTGCCACGAGACTCTCTGATTCATTTTGACACGTTGTATTTCAACGGAAGTCGGTTAGTGTGTTTTAACATCTGGCTTGACTGGTTTCTTTCCGGTAAACATGACATGCGTCGATAAGAGCGAACCAGGCGGAGGCGGAGCTTTAACGGAAGAGCTGCTCCCGATGACTTACGGTGGAGTAACTTTGCAGTTAACGGTAGATGAGCGGCGGTGGTGCCCCGAGCAGGACGCATCATCATGGGAGCTAACATGTTCTCACTGTGGCTGGCGATGGGTTCGTTTAACTTTTCTGTATTAATATTACTTTTATTGAGCGAATATTTTATTAATTTCTGACATTTTCTTGGTTGGATGCAACAACAAGTTCAGTAGAAAAGTATGTTGGACAGAAAGAAACATGGATAAAACGTTATTGATGTTCACTCATTATAAAGACATAAACTGTATCTGTGGGTGTTAAACTCTGCATAAAAAAAATATTTTTTGCATGTCAACACTTAAACTATGATATATAATTAATCAGGCAATGGCAATGACTTTCTGTCTGTAACAGGCAGGTTAAAGCCTCGTTAATTTAGACTTTATCCACATATTGTTTAAGTTAAATGTGTTTAATACGAACATCTGTGTGTTGTGTGTAGTTTGCCTCGTGCACAGCTCTGGGATGTTGTCCCACGTGCAGCGGTATGAGGTGGTCACCCCTGAGAGACTGCAGGGGAGACACAAGAGGAGCCCGCGAGACAATCAGGTGACCCCACCTCACCTGTTCATCACACTGTCACACTATATCAATACACAACACACACACTCTGCATAAAATACTAAAATTATTATTTAAATGTTTGAATGTACATAACTTATTCAAGTGCTGCTGTTCTGCAGTTTTTAGCTACTTTTTAAAAAAATATTTTTTGTTTTACCTTTTTATTTTTATTCATTGTTTATTTCATTAAATTTTTTACTGATACTTCTGCTCCACTACATTTCAGTGAGAAATACTGTATTTTTTACTCTCCATTACTGCTCTCTGACAGTAGCAGAAGTAACCAGTTTCTATAGCTAGACCAATATAGATAATGGAGAAGTTATCGGCCACGTAACATTTAACATAAACAAATTTTTGATTGGATTCCTTAAATTTGTGTTTTTAAAGAATTGTGACTAAGGTATGTTCTGAGTAGGACATTTTATAGTTGTAAAAACAACAACTATGTAATGGTGACATTACAACATACTTTCTCCATTTCTGCAATTAATGATTATTTTCATTATTTCCAAAGCCCAAGGTGATGTCCTCAAATATCTTGTTTTGTCCCAACCAACAAAGATATTCAGTTTATTATCACAGAAGACTAAAGAAACCAGAAAATATTCACATTTGAGAAGCTGGAACAAGATAAATTTGACATTGATTATCAAAATGAATCGACTAATTGTTGTAGCTCTAATCTGCAGTAAACCAGTATTATCAGATAAATTGGCCTTGCTCTACTTGTTACTTTGCAGATAAAGATTTTAGATCTAAAACATATCATTATCATCAGCATTTTATGCATTTTTATAGATTACTACACCTATCAGTGTATTAATTAATTAAAATTAGCCCCATCTTGACCAGCCACACCTTTAAAATGTTTCTTACACATTCATGCATCAGTAATTATAATCCAACAATATACTGTATGTGCAATATGATGATATAACATGACAAAAAGGGGATATTCCTTATAGAGTACTCTTACTTTTGATACTTAAAATGCATTTAAAATGATGATACTTTGGTGCTTTTGTAAAGGATGATGTGTTAATCATCAATGGTTGTCATGTGAATTTTCTGCAGCTTTATCCTGATAAGGTGCAGTACAAGTTGGCCATTGAAGGAACGAACCACACAATTAATTTGGAAAAAAACAGGTAAAGGGTTTTTTTTTTTTAATACTGTCATTTTTTCACAAAGATTTACTGTATTTTGATATTTAAATATACAAAAAAGATGTTATAGATTTTTCCATCATTGCTTCATAGGAATCTTATCGGGAGAGGCTACACAGAAACACATTATTCAGACGATGGAAAACGAGTGACGACATCACCAGACCAGGTGAGATTTAACCATAAAAATACCAAATTCTATTCGTCAGCTGCTGCCCAGAACTATTCTCAGACATAAAATATAACAATAAAGAAAAAGAAAACCACATGTTAGATTGTTTAGACAGGATTTGACTCAGTTCTGGTCATTTTTGAGTCATTCCTCTGAAGGGATTATTCATTGTGTTTCTTGTGAATATAAATGTTCACTGATGCACCAACAGTCTGGATATTTGTGAATAAGAATCTTTAAAATATGATTCAGAAATCAAACTTATCTCCACATCTGTAATTCGTTGTAGTTTCAATGCATCTGTATGGATTCTTATTATTATGGTTCTCTGTATTAACTGAAATACGATCTGTGGTGAACGCTTGATTTATCCTTTACACAGGAACTAATTTCTATATTTAATGTTGGGAGCATTTAAGTTAGAAAAAAACAAAATAATAATACAAAAGATTTTGTGTCATAAATACTAATATTTATTTAATTTATCTGTATACTTGAGTATTTTTCCTTATCATAAAACCAGAAGTTTATTACTTATAACAGTTCTTGTTTCATTTTATCAGTGTGGAGTTGAACTAAACCAAACATGATAAAAATCTCACATTCCTAACCTGTGATTCATAACTTCATTGACATTAAAAACAAAGAAGTCTTTGTGAATAATGTCTATAAGTAAAATGTGACGTACCAACCAGCATGTGTCCTCACATTAACTAATTTAAGGACGTACTGTGTTTCCGTCCAGGAGCACTGCTATTATCATGGCCATATTGAAGGCGTGACAGATTCTTCGGTCAGTGTGGGGCTTTGTTCAGGCATTAGGTAAGTACTTCAGGGTGTATTTACAGCTTGTAATATCCTGCTTACATTATCTGCAGTGAAAGTTTCTTTAATACTTGTGAAATGAGTTTCTTCATGTTATTTGGTAATCAGTTCTAGTTTTTCATGCTGTTTTTTAAACATAAGTATTTATAGATCAATGTGAATATACTGGACAACATAATTTCTATTTGTCTGGTCACATTTTGGCTAAAATTGACCTCAGAATATCCACAAATGAAACGTTTTTTCTTGTTGTTTTTCTGTGTTTGTAGTGGTTTTGTGAGAGCCCGGCAGCAGGTTTACCTGATAGAGCCTCTGGGACAGTCTGTGGACGGTGATCATGCCGTTTACAGACAGGAGCACCTTAAGATCAGTGGCAACCCCAGCTGTGGCTCCAACACCACCACGCTGTACGACCAGGACCAGGACCAGGCCCCCCGGCTCGCTGGCCTCTTCAGGTCCAGACCATGGGTAGGTTTATCTCATTCAGCCAGGAGATTATTGAAGTTTAAATCTCCTCCAGACATGTTTTCAGACGTATAAAAATACTCTGCTGCTTGGAATAATATCATGTCTGACGTGGGTTTCCTACAAAAAAAGCTCAATTACATAGTTTTAGTTCTTAAAATTACATCTCTCATGAGAAATCCAGAATCTATGATTATGCAAATATTGTTCATTTCTAAAGTTGAACTGCTGGATGCAAGACGTCTCTTCCTTCACTGTTAAGTTAATTCTCAGTAACAGTAACACCAACTAAAAATGCTTGAAATCACGGATAATAAAGTGATTCACATTTGCTTGATGCATATGTTATGTTCAAGCGTATTTATGGATATATCATCTCATTCTAAGCCATAAGAGCATTAGTGAGGTCCAACCTAAGGTGTTGGATGGGGTTGAAGTCAGGTCTCTGTACAGGCCAGTCAAGTTCCTCCAAACCAAACTGGGAAAAACATTTATTTATGGAGCAGTTGAAAATGAAAGGGTCCCTGAACTGTTGCTGAAAGCACACTATTGTCTAAAATGTAATTTTATGCTGCAGCATTAAAATTTCCTTCAACCGCAACTAAGGGGCTAGGTTTCGGGCGATATGACTATATATATCCCATAAGATTTGCTTGCCATACTCTGTATACTGTGATCATTCAATATCTCTGGGTGTTTTAGGCCTTTGTGGTCAATGTTTCAAATCAATGACCAGCATTGTTGGACCAGACAGGGATGCCTTCTTTCCACTTTGTTGTTTGTTCTGGCCCTTGAACCTTTGGCTATTGCTATAAGAGAAAATGAAAACATACATAGTGCCACTATAGTTTCTTACTCAGCCACAATCATCAATCAACAGACTCTTGAGTATTAGAGAGTGTTTCTCTTCTTTTTCGGGCTCAAAATGAGAGGCCCTTCTTCTTTCTGAGCAGTCAACGAAGCCGGATTTGAGCGACCTCAATAGCAAGTTCTCACAAAATGTCCTAACTTATCTTGACATTATATTTCCTCCTGATCTGGATAAAATAACAAAAGTATTGAAAAACATGTTTGAAAGCTTGAAAGGTCTCAACCTCTCCCTTTGGGACAAATATCTGCCATAAAAATGACGGCCATCCTGACTTATTCTATGTGTTAAATGTGTTGCCACTTCCATTGCCTGATAATCTAACAATCAAGTTAACAAACTCATAACTAATTTTATATGGAACGAGAGAAAAGTGCGTTTTAGGCTTACAACTCTGCAAAAGACAAAGGAGGGTTTAACTTGCCCAGTCTTCAGTTGTATCACTGAACCTTCGCTATAAACGCATTTTTAGTTAGATCTAGTCAACCTAAACCATCTTGAATCAATATTGAACAGCAATCTGTCACATCCAATCAGTTAAAACATTACCCTTTTATCAAACATCGCAGTATATCAGCATCATTTTCTGGTAATATTGGATTTATACATGATGTTTGCATTAGTGTGGTGAAGTACTTTGAGTTATCCAGTATTTAAACGTAATTTGCTGGATTAGCCAAAAGCAGATATTCTCATATTTCAATTGATTTGTCCAGAAAATGTATTATATCAGGATAGATAACAGCCCCAACCATGAAACAGCCTCAGGGGTGTCCACATACTTTTGACCATATAGTGATTAGACAACGGGTGTGTCAGTATGAATACATGCATACATTATGTGTATATGCAGTTTTAAAATGTAGCAGTATATTTGCAATATGGATTTATTTATTTTATATTATTTATGTATTTTTTATACTTTACTTATTTTTTATGTATGACTAGGAAAGTGTTCCTATTCGTATTTATATTGCCTCTCCTTGTTGCCTTTAAAATGTCCTATGTTAGAGCAAATTTAACACTAACAGTTTTAAACTATCGTTTTAGAATAGGATCATTAATATAAATGTATATAGAAAAATAAAAAGAAAGACAAGTACTGAGCGACTGAGATAATAGATGCTTCATGAAAACATGTCAAAGGTCACAGTCTGAACTTTTTGTACTTTTTAAAAAATAAGAATATTAGTATGAAGATTGTATTTCTTTGTGTCCTTTCAGAAAACTAAACCCATCACAGAGCCGCAGCGGTTTGTCGAGCTGTATGTGGTGGTCGACAACACCGAGGTAAATATCACTTTAATTCCTTTACAGCTTTCATTCCATTGCTTAATAAATCTGATCACATGTTTGTCTTTTCTCTTCCTCCAGTATAAACGATATGGAAGCGAGACTAAATCCCGCATTCTTGAAGTTATAAATCATGTTGACAAGGTAGGTTTTTTATCAGTTGGAGCTCAGCTGTTTCTCTGGTTCTGTGCCATCATTGCTCTTAGCCGACGGCATCCAAGTTTATTCATTTCTGAAAAAAATGTCCTCCTCCTCCTCCTCCGCCTGCAGTTGTATCGACCTCTGAACATTCGCGTCATGCTGGTGGGCTTGGAGATCTGGTCATACAGAGACTACATCGATGTTAACATTAATTCAGAGACTGCCCTGGACAATTTCCTCATTTGGCGCCAGGCTGATCTGCTGCAGAGGACGAAGCATGACAACGCCCAGTTTGTGACGTAAGGATCAGTTACAGATATCTGTACGGGTAATGAAACACAGTTACGCCACCAGTTTGACCTAATGTTCAACTTTTGTCTTCAACAGTGGCAAAGATTTTTTCGGGGATACAGTTGGATTGGCAAATAAATTCGCCATGTGTACCGAAAACTCAGGGGGAGTCAATCAGGTGTGATTAATGACCTCTAATTTATATTCATCCTTAAACAACAAGAGATTAAGGGATTTTTTTTGGATACATTCTGCTGAATTTCAACTAATTGTTCTGTATTTCTCCACCAGGATCACCATAGCAACCCAATTGGCCTCGCCTCCACCATTGCTCATGAGATGGGACATAATTTTGGCTTGTCCCATGACTCTGCAGGCTGCATGTGTGGTCCATTGTACAGCAGTGGGAACTGTGTAATGGCAGACAAGCTCAGGTAAGAAAGTTACTACAATATAAACACAACTCTGGTTTATCTCACTGTCACTGGGAACGTGTATTTATTTTGATGCAAGATGCAAGAAAAATGTTTTTTTTGTGTGTGTTGTATGTTTGGAAGGATCATATTTCAGCTAAAACATTATGAACATTCAGCTTGTACATAGAATATAGGACCAAAAGTATGTATTTGGTGTGGATTTATTAGTTCCAATGAAGGGCAATCTTAAAGTCTGGTCCATAAAAAAATGGTTTTCCAAGTTTGGTCTAAAAGAACTTGACTGCACAGAGCCCTGACCTCAAACCCATCCAACCCTTTTGGGGACTGGAACACCTGATTATGAGCCAGATCTTATAACCTAACATCAGTGGCTGACCACTCTGCTCTTGTGGCTGAATGAGAGAAAATCCCTGCAGCCAGGTTCCAACATCTGGTGGAAAAACTGTTATAGCAGCAGATTAATACTCATGATTTTTGCAATGACATGTTCAACAATCACATATGGCTGTAAAGTTCAGGTGTCCTCATACTTTTTGTTATATAGTATATAGGTTAGGTTAGTTCTTTTAGTTCACTATCTTAATCTCTTTGCTCCTCTTTAGGATAGGAAGTCTCGCGTTCCCAGAGCTTTTCAGCGACTGCAGTGTGGGGCAGCTCGCTGAATTTTTGGAGCGAGCTCGACCCGGCTGTCTGCTGAAACCCACCTCTAATACTAAGATTATTGCTGTGGGGCCTCTCTGTGGCAACGCCATGCTCGACCCTGGAGAAGAGTGTGACTGTGGCACCGTGGAGGTAAAACTTCTTTTTTTTTGCAGATTAGTCAGTTTTTGGACTCTGGAAAATTTAAATATATCCTCTGGTTAAGGAAGATACCACTTTGGCTGTATGTTGGGTGTTTCCATTTAGTGGACTGGTGTGGTTTCCTGTAAGCGAGGCTACAGCTAATATGAGGGAAGGTAATCCCAAACTGGAGTTTAGCCTGTAAAACTTAATATTTTAATAGTTTTCCTATGTGCTCACATCTTATCTGAGAGAAAATTCTTGGCAGAGATACTGCATGTGTGGGAGATATTAGAGAGTCTGTTCTTGTTCAAGGTGTAACTTGATGCACAAACACAACTGAAAATGTTTTTTTTTCTCTTTCTAGGAATGCAGGAACCCTTGTTGTGATGCCTCAACTTGCCGTCTGACTGAAGGATCCCAGTGTGCTCATGGACAATGCTGTGACAACTGTCAGGTACTGTAGCTTCTATTACTCTGCTGCCTTTAATGCAGCTTTTAAAGGAGCTTTATCAGCCACAAATCCAGAATAAACATTGACCAGACTGTTGAGTTTCACTGTCAGTGGACGTAGCGTGCCAGCTCCATAAAGGCCAATCATACAGACACACCCTGCTGCCAGCTCATAACTGTGGGCATTAAAATAGCGACAGGAGGTTTGGACCAAATTGAACAACAGTAGTTCAAGGGTGGGAGAGGGTGATATCCTGCTGTTTTCCTGAACTGTTGCTCACCACATCCTTCCTCAAATGACAGTTTCAAGGACCGGAAGAGGTGGTCATGAAATATAACATAAATATGCCAGCTCATTGTAAACACAGTTGACTCAACATTATATACTGAATCACCTGAAATGTGCTCTAACCCACAGTTCAAACAGACTGGAAGTGTGTGCAGGAAGTCAGCCAGTGACTGCGACCTGCCTGAGTACTGCACCGGAGTGTCGGGGTATTGTCCTGAAGATAGCTTTGAGATGAACGGTAAACCCTGCTACGACCAGGAACAGGGCTACTGCTACAACGGCCAATGTCCCACACATCTGCAGCACTGCTGGAGGCTGTTCGGACCAGGTACGGTCAACACGCTGCCGTCGGAACAGTTATCTAAGTAAAAAACAAAGTCACTGCTTGCACAAGTTTTCATTTTCTCTTGAATAGTTGGTCTGAGCCTCAAGGAGCTTTAGATATTCATCTATTTCCAGTAGTTTCACTAAATCTCAGCATCACATGGTGGAAATGGACCGTTCCAAGAAAGATTGTCTGATACACATTTACAAGTGGCCAAACTTATTACAGAGGAGACTACAGAGAATGAATAGCATGGTCACATAAAATCTCTGCATCTACAAAAGAAATCATTTTGAAGACTCATTTTGACCTTCTCTATAAATAATAACATCCCAACATCATGGCTGCACTGCTCAATCAAATGGAAATATTCTACATGTCTTAAGCATTATTTTATACGCCTCTCCCCTGAAATTCAGTCTGACACATTTGGTTCTTTGGAAACTTTGGGACCTCCAGTGGAGTTTTGTGGGTTTGAGTAATGTTTGGCTGCACAGCATGAGTTTGTAATGACAGCAGTGTTCATATGGAAGTCCATTCACGCCAAGAAGAGAATAAAATATGTTGAGAGTAAAGGGGAACTCCACAGATTTTCCACATCAGCGTGACTTCCGCACTGCGGGTTTAACTCACTATTTCATAATTTAGACTTAAAATGTTGACTTACCATCTCATAATTATGATTTTAAACATCAAAATTTTGACTTTGTATCTAATAATTTTGACTTTGGTAATTTTGTTATCATTGTTATCATTGGTAATTTTTGTTATCATTCCTAACATCCTTCATCTTTTTTTATTTTTTGACAGAAATCTATAGTTTTAAGAGGTTAATTATGAATTCCTTCTCGTCTTAGGCACCAG
Source organism: Thunnus maccoyii (assembly GCF_910596095.1). Taxonomy (NCBI): domain Eukaryota; kingdom Metazoa; phylum Chordata; class Actinopteri; order Scombriformes; family Scombridae; genus Thunnus; species Thunnus maccoyii. The sequence goes on from NC_056552.1 coordinate 5,991,016, forward strand.
AGTTGGAGCAGACATGTGTTTTGACTTGAACAGACGGGGCGAAGAAGGTGCTAACTGTGGGAGCAGCAAATACGGCTACACCAAATGTACTCAACCGTACGTATCATCAACATTTTCACTGAACTCGGTCTCTATACAGATGTTATCACAAAATGCTTTTGAATGATACAGACCTGAAAAGGCACAAAATAGCACATGAAGAAGTTAAGATTTAGCGATGATGAAATAAGCAAATGGAATGGATATACGTATATTTTATGTTTTTGCAGCTTCTTGATCAATTTGTTGATATTTCTCTCTTGTAGGAATCTTAAGTGTGGATCTATATTTTGTGAAGGAGGGGGCGAGTCCATCACAGGTAAAAGAGCAGCCTACAATATGTTCGGCTTAGAGTGTAAACTAGCTGTGGATGACGACAAGACCAGGAAAATGGACATGGTCCCTCAAGGAAGCAGATGTGGACACAACCAGGTAAACCTTTCAGCCAAGAGACACGTTATGTATTTTTTTAAATTATGTTGGATGTGAATTAAGTATAGTATTTGTGCACAGGTTTGCCTCAACAACAAATGTATGGATGTATCAGTTTACGGGAAAAAGGAGGATTGTGCAAAGAAATGCAACAACAACGGGGTGAGTGAAATATTTGAGGGTTTGAAATTAGTTGTAGCTGTTTTCAGTTTGACTCTTCTGGAGTGACATGTGAGTCCAAGTCCTTGACTCAAGTCTAAATTAATTTTATTGCATTTTATTTTTAGGTGTGTAATCACAAGAATGAGTGCCACTGCAATCCTGGCTGGGCTCCACCTTACTGCGACATCCAGTACGCAGATTTACCTCAAGGTACACAACACTTCACTGGACTGGATTTTAAGACAGTAGATGTGTGCAAATTCCAACTTTTTCAACAGGATTAGTTGCTTAATACAAAAACATATATCAATTTAAACTGACGGTTGGCTCTTAGTGGGTGATGCAGACAAAAACAGGTCACACCTGGTTGTTGAATCACTCTTCCAGTAAGAAACATGAATGATTCATTATGAGTGATCTCCTATTTCTGCCAGCATTAACTTAATCCTCTGTTCCTGATATACCTTCAGTTTCACCTCCCTTAAAAGACTTTAACAGTCTTGATTAAGTTAGGCTAAACATTGTGCATCAAATCATTAAACAATAGCATTTAAGTAGTTGCCTTTCAATTCCTTCAAAATATTAGATATGTTTTGCAGGAGGACGTGATTACTACAATAGTAAAATTAAGGGACAATTTACTCACAAAACCTTTTGTGCAACAATTTAGTTTTCACAGTGAACAATTAAAAACACAAACAAAGGGGAAGAAGAGATATTTGAACACAGAGAAGATCAAAATTGTGAAATACTTCAGCACAGAGATACAGAAGTTGTTTTTCTATCTTCACAAGAACACAACAAATAGTGAAACCAGTATTTCCCGTAAACCATTTGAATTGAAGTAAATGAAAAAAGTACATCTCTGCCAAATTATTGTGAAAGATGTTGATGAGCAAAACGACAATTTACGACTACTCTTACACATAACTGCCACTTTTCTTCCCGGTTGTTTGTGTTTTTAGCTATTTTCTGTGAGTTCTTAATAGTTTCATAATCATGTGGTGAGGACAAATGAACACTAACACACATGTAAGCCACAATTGATTAATCTCACGATTGTATTTCATTGGCTGCTTTAGCCAGTAAATAATAACAGATGAGAATTAAGAAATTACTTGCTTATCTGTACATCTGGTAGACAGTGTAGATATGTGTGTTTTCCTGTGTAGAGCTACATACAATATATAATGTAAACAGTGCATAAACAAAGGGTTTAGAACAATGGAAGCAGCTCTGTGAGGCTGTACTGAGGCACCACGGATGTATTAAGAGAGTTTGATAAAGTGCCGTCACTCAGCCTTGCTGCCAGTTTCCCACGGTGGTCACTTGTGGTATTGCAACGAAAAAAGGTCAATTATTACTCTTTGTTTATGAATCTTTAATCCATGAAGGTTTTCTGTTTATGAAACTTTCCCAGACCCTTGAAAAGCAATTTTAAAGTTTGTGACATCATCCCAGTGTAAAGTCTATGGGCCGAGCGGGAGAAACATTACTGCACGTATACAGTGGGCGACGCACAACTCGGAAGCTAGAAAACTTTTTTGGCTAATGCACCAGGCGAGCAATATTTATTGAAGCGAATAGGCTGCATCTTTACGTCCAGTATCCAGTTCCTGTAATAAATCCATGTGAGACACAACTGTGTGCTAATGTCAGCATGCTAACATGTTGATGTTTGGCAGGTATAATGTTTGTCATGTTCATCTTATCTGAGCATGTTAGCATGCTAACATATGCTAATTAGCACTAAACACAAAGTGCAGCTGAGGCCGATGGAAATGTCATTAGTTTTAAAGATATTCAGTCATAAACTAAAGTATTGGACAAACTGAAATTTTTACCTGATGGTGGCGCTAGATGAAAAGTCAGAGATCAACAAAAAGATTATATTTCATACTCAGATGAACCAAGAATGTCTTGGCAAAATTTCATGAGAATCCGTCCTCTAGTTGTTGGGATATTTTAGTCCCAAATGGTGGATTGAATGACCGACACTGATCCCTACAGACCCGCCGCTAGCTACACTAAAAACAACTGGCTTACTATTGATTTGGAACTCAGTGTAGATACATGTGTTTTTCTCTCATAAAGTTTAATTTTAAAAGCTACACACATTATGTAGTATGTCATAAATCATTTAACAGTGAATAAAAAAAGACTGTAACAACAGATTCAGTGTATTTTACAGTGCAGTTATAACTGTTATTTGTGTATCTGTGCCTGCAGGTCAGTATGGGATAATAGCTGGTGTGTGTGCAGCTCTGTCCATCGTTATGGTGATCGGCTTAGTGATTGTTGGGCTGATGTGCTGTAAAAAGGACAACATGGACAACTACACCTCCAAAAGGTACTTTTCCCTTGGATTCATTCTTCTGTGTCTGATTTATGACACAAATCTGTTTCTTGGTTTTAAGTCTCTCCAACTGAATGAATGTCACGTTCACAGGAAAGTGCATTCAGCTCCAGGCAAGTTGAACCCGATGTTCCAGGAATCAAATGTTAAAGAAAGACCTCAGATCAGCCAGCCCACTTTGATGGAATCAACAGCGAAACAAGTCTGCGCTCCGCTGATCGTTACTCCGAGCAGACAAGCTCCACAGGTACAGAGCGGCGATACAATATGAATTAATCATGCAAATCAGTTTGAAGCATTTGAAGAAAAGCATTCACACTGTGATTTTCTTTCCTTCCAGCCACCAAAGAAATTATCTTCATTGTCGTCCACTTCGCAAACTGAGCCGGTAAGCTTTAAAAACAAACTCTTGTTATGTGAGCTAATCTATAATGCAAACTGAGGATCACATTCAGAGCTGGCGAATTAAGTCAGCTGCTTAGATAAGAGATAAATTAAATAATACATAAAGACAGTTATCTGCATTCAGACTTGTGGTTGCAAGTGCTTAAAGGAGTTTTACTTATTGTCAACAAATCCCATGAAAAGAAGACATTAATCTATAAAAAAATAAGTCACAAACATATCTTTTATTTTTTTTAAAAGGCTAATTTCCTAAAACAGCTGAGCATTACTCATACAGGAGGAAATCATTTTGTGCATTTTTTGGGGACTATTTTCAGCTGCAGATTAACACACATTTGATGCTCTAGTGAGTATGTCCGGCAGCAGGACAGTGAGTGTGTGTGTGTTTGTGTGTGTGTGTGTGTGTGTGGGACTGAGTCAAAATAAACAACAGTGTGTGTGTTCATGGTGATGAAAGAACATGTCGCCCAGTGCAACAGTGAGGTTCACCGATGTCTTTTTAATAACAACAAACAATAAATACTATTATACACAGAGGAGTAAGAGATAAACTAACAATACGTGTCAGTTGGATCAAGTCATTGCTGGTTTTGGTCTTTTAAGGGATTTGTTGACAATAAGAAAAATATGGAATAACATCAGACTCGCCCTTTAAACTGAAAATCAGAGAATGCATATAAACATCTATTAATAGCCTGTAATGTACTGAGACTGATTTCAAATAATTGTGAAAACTGGGTCAAAATCACGGTTATTTGAACACTCGCCACTTAACTAACATGGAAATATGTGTGTGGGCGTGTACGAGCCAGCTTATCTGGACATATCTGTGACATTCACGAATCAAATGTATGAAATATGACTATAAAAGTAGTGAAGCAATGAAATCTGAATACCAGAAATAGACCGTGTGCGTGTGTGTGTTTGTGTGTTTAAAGTGAAAAATCAAATACAAATGTCTCAGTGATTTTTTTTCCTCCTTTGTTCTTTTATACTACAGACAAAACCTCTACCTCCATCCAAACCTTTACCTCCTCTGTTGCCTAAGATGCAGGTGAGTCATGCCAAATACCTTCAACTGGTCTCACTGGTCTCTCTTTGCAAATCATTTGTACACTTCAACAAGAGAGGAAGTTCAATAGTGCTGAAAAGAGAAACTGATTCGTCTGTTGACAGAAAATGAATTGACAACAATTTGGATAATTATTTAAAGGGGACATTTCATGCTTTTTTGTGATTTTCTGTCATTTATATATATATACTGTTATAATGTTGGATGTTAAAAATGTTCCAAAACTTGAGGTGAATGTATGTAAAAATTATCCCTGAAAGTCAAAAGCCAGGGCGTCAACCTGCTGAACGCTTTGTTTGCAATGGGTTTTTTTACTTTTCCGACAAGATGACAGCTCATCGTTCATGTTTTCCACTCGTATACTTCAAATCTGATTCATGCTCAAACATGTACAGATGTTTTTGAGAAGTTTCCATTTCAAGTAAATTACGAGAAAAAGGAGGGAAATCCTGCTACTATAGTTTGTTCATGTAGCCTCTGGGGAAAGCTTCCAGAAGCTGACCAATCAGAGGAGAGTGGGCTCATGGGGAGGAGGGACTTAAAGAGACATTTGAGCTCGACTTTTTTTTGACATTTTGACAAAACTAACCTTTAATGACTGATTGAGACTATTGTAACCTATAATTATATTTTGTCAACACTCCACTAGACATCTAAACTCTTTATGACCTACTGAGTCAGTCTCTTTACGGCTAAAGTGCCTGTTACGATTTGAAGCATGTTGCGGTTTATCGGAGCTCGCTGCGACGCGTTCGCTCGCATAAATACATGCATCATTCCAGCTCAGATGCTTTGTTGGTTTTATTTAACTTCCACGTGATAAACAACAATTTAAGGTCAAATATATAGTGTTATAGTTAAAATCAGAAGGTAAAAAACACTCAACAGCTGCAGGAGTTAATACATTAATAAAGACATTAAATTGAGTTATGCAGAAGCATTTAGGTTTACTGCATATAAAAGAGACATACAACAATGTGTTGTTCTTTATCTGTTTCCCACATCTTCAGATTGATTTCTTTACTGTTGTATCATGTGGATTCGCCTCTAGAGATCAATAAAATCTTATCTGGAAGATTCAGCCAATTTGTGTCATGGGTTAGACTCTCATTCTGGTTTTGGGATCAAGTAAAAGTCCAGCAAAAATAACAATAAAAACAGTTTTAGGTGCTGATGTAGCAACAACACATTAATAAATCTGTCATCTAAAATCTTCTCTTGTTTTTCTTTTCAGTGTCTGGCAGCCAAACCGAGTCCTCCTCCCGTGCCTCCGGTCAAACCCAGTCCTCCCTCAGCCGCCCGAATCCACCGTGTCATGAAACCATGTAGTCCTCCTCTGCCCCCATCGAAGCCACAAGCTCACAGACTCACATGAAATTCTCATTAAAGGAATCAAGTTTTACCAAAGTAGCCTCAACATGTGGTCATAGATACGTATAGATTCCCTATTTTTGGGATCAGAGGGGTGAGTCACGGGAGCCAAAGAGTTTGGAAAAAGTTCACTCTTTGTCTTCAGAAGCCTTTAAAGATGTCGTGCGTGACCGAGGCTTCACCGACTGAGAATGTCTTTGATGACTAAAAACCAACAGCCGCTGCTGTGGAAAAGTGATTTTTTTTGGGGGGGGGGGGGGGACTTGTAATTATCTGCTGTTGCAGTTCTTATTGTTGTGTGTTGGTGAAAGTTCTTCCTGCTAAACTTCCTTTTTAATGAGTTTTCTATTAAGTTGTCTCATTGCACTTTCTGGAGCAAAATGTTGCTCACATGAAAATGTACTTTTTAAATATTTATTTAATGTTTGTTAACTGTTTCCAAAGCCAGTTTGTGCCTTCGTAAAGGTCCATTTTGTATGACTTTGCACTCTACTTGAAAACTAATGAATGGTACATACGGTGTGGGAGTTCTGGTGACCTGTTTATGTTTCTGTGGTTCAGCTTGAAACCTTTACATGCTCCTTTGTTTTCAGTCTCAAGGAGGGAGTGTGACAGAGCCTCGAGGAGCAATTACTTACTTGTGTTTTATTACTGCACTGATATTTTTCTAGAGCAACAATCACTGAGTTTAAAGCCTGTAAGTTAAATCGCAAATTAGCCGTTCACCACTAATTGGTCCTAAAACGATGATCTCAATCCTTCTTTCTAATGTGTCACATATGATTGATTGAATGTAAAACGTTTCTCATGAGAGAAAGCCTTTTATTGCAAGAAATAAAGTGCACTTAATTGCAAAAATATGATGATCTTGTGGCATCAGCTGATTACACAATTTATCAACGTGAAGCAAAACATGACAGAACTTTTGTTTTCCTCTTTGTGTGGATTGCACAACAATTACAAGCTGCTTGTGTGTCGACGTCTCCGTGTTGTTTTCGTCTTTCCTTGTGTATGAACTTACTGAGAAGTGATCTATTGTTCTTCCCAGCTAACTGTGTCTGCATCAGTTAACACTTAATCCATATTTATTGGTCTCTAGTGAGAGGAGAGAGGAAGAGAAGTCATGAGTCAGAGCTCTGCGGCCCGGGCTCGGACTCCCAGTGTGAGCTCCCATCATCTGGGTTTCCTGCTCAGGCTTCTCTAATAGTAGGATACCAATAATAGTAATGATAATAATTACTGAACTTATATATAAATATATATATATAGCACTTTTCCAAACTTTAACAGTAAAAAAACAACAGAGTAGAGGGTAAAAATGCTAAAACTTATGATAAAAGTTTTTAAAATCAAAAACACAGGATGAAACAATAAAACTTTGAGGGACAAAGAAAAAAAAATATAACTAATATATAAAAACATAATTAGGTGTCTGGTCATACAAAGCCTTACAAGTTGTCAGCAAAATCTTAAAATCAAATGTAAAACTCACAGGGAGCAAAGATGTAAGAAATGATGTGATGTGATTTCCTGGAGTTAATAAAAACAAAACAAAAAACTGCAGCATTTTAGACAAACTGATGATGCAAAATCGACTAAAAAGAAAAATGCTGTTGTGTTTTGTTCTGTTTCCAGTTTAACAGACTCGATGTTTTCATGGGAAACAACAAAAAACATTTCAAATGAATTAGTGATTAGAGCCCGATTGATAAACCACTCACCAATATTAGTTTATCGCAAATATATTGGTATCATTTGAGTATTTGTCGGCTGGTAAGTAACAAGAAACAAGTACACAAATGTTTATACATGTGTGTATGAGTTTGAGGTAGAAACTATAACAATGTCACCTTTTACGGAGTTTGTTCTCCGAAGAAAAATGTAAAATTGGAACTGCAACGATTAGTTGATTAGTCAATTAGTCGATCAACAGAAAATAATCAACTATTTAGATAATCATAAACATAGTAAACTGAATATCTTTGGACTTTGGATTATTGATCAGACAAAAAAACAATTGAAGACGTCACCATGAGCTTTAAGAAGTTATAACGGGCGTTTGTTTTTTTGTCTTTTTTACTATTTTCTGACATTTTATCTAAAAAATGATTAATCGAATAATTGGCAGATTAACCGATAATGAAAATAATTGTTAGTTGCCGCCTTAATCAAAATCAGATGTTTCAGTGAAGTAACATGTTTACGTTGCAGTGACAGCGCCCTCTAGCGGCCGTAGTAATTCTGACAGAAAAAAAGAAGAAATCAGGTGATGTAATTACAGAACGACAAACATCGCAGGAGAGTTTAACCAACGATGTTTTACAGGAACATGACAGTACAGACTCTCCTCCATCGCTTTCCAACCGCAAGTCAAAACTAGGTTTTTTTTAAAATGGCAAATGGTCTTATCAACCACTCAATGTGTTTTACAACACCTGCCAACATTCACACATTCATACATTGATGGCTGCCTGCTCATTAGGACCGATACAGCACTTCCTGTCCAAAGCGCCCCACAATGCTTCTATGCTCACCCATCTTGGGACACTTCAACTTGCAGACTAGAGGAGCCGGGGATCAAACCACCGACCTTCTGATTGGTGGACGACCCGCTCTGCCTCCTGAGCCACGACAACGATCATCTCCTCAACGTAACCACGTGGTTAATATTGTCCCCTAACTTTAACTGAGTAGTAACTGTAAACCAAACCTAACCAACCTTTAACCGTAACAGTCATATGTTAAACTTATTTATTTTTCATCATTGATTTGTAACAGTTTTTGAAGGACATAAATAAATGATTGATAGGGGCATCTGATCAGAAAACGCCTCTGAAGTGCACGGACCAACGATAGATTGTATCATTTGATTGGAAAGACTTGTCTGAGCAATGGTCTAAAACCCCAAAGATATTCAAGTTTATTACAATTTAAGATAAGAAAAAGCAGAAAATTCTCACACTTGAGAAGCTGGAACCGTCAAATGTTTGGCATTTTTGCTTTGAAAAATGACTCGTATGATTAATCGATTATCAAAATAACTGCAGATGAATTTTTTGATGACTGACTAATCGTTGCAGCCAAGTTTTTTTTTTTTTGCCACGCTGGCGGCAATAAAAAAAAGTCGGTCATGTTCTTCCACACCAAATTGGGAAAACCATTTCCTCATGGACATGGTTTGGGCGTCCACATACTTTTGGCCTGATGCTGAAACACCAGCAAACCGCAGCAGAGTTTTTCTTCTTTTCTCTGTTGCAACTAATGAAGAAAAGAAAACCGTCTTCACTATTACATGTACAAATCTAACTGTAAATGGAGGGAAAATCAGATTTGAAGCACGAGTGTAAATCACTGCACAGACAGAAGAGTTGTTTTTGAGGAATGCGGGCTGATTTCTCACCGAGAGCTCCTCTGATTCACTCTGATTCACGAGCCAAGCATCTAATAAAACAAGCAGCTTACAATCGGTGTGGCTTGTTTTACAGCCGAGTGTGTCTCTGCTTGTTGCCCCAGCTCAGATCAGCGGTTTACTGGGCACATTCTGCAAGAGATGATATGTGATGACAACATTTTTCTTCAAAAGGATCGAGGCGTTTTCTCAAATGTGCTGCCAGCGGTGTGTGTGTGTGTGTTTCTTTTTTTCTAAAGCTTCAAGATAATCCACAAGACAACCACAAGACTTTCCAACAACGCAGACTTACAGTAAAACCAAGAAAAAGGTCTTTTAATGTTCAACTTAATCTTCTCTTGGAGATTTACAATCCAAGTTTCAAGAAGTTGTTTTTTTGTTTTTTTTTACATTTCTGCAGCATTACAGAGAAATATAAAAGTATGCCAAAGGTCAAGAAAGATCCAAACTCCTCAAACTGAGCCAGATGAGTTTGATTCCCACTGGCAATCGGGTTTCGGTGTGGCCACCGTCCACATTGCAGAGATTTTAATCTAAAAACTCTCCAGAGGCAAACAAAAGTGACCTTGCATGACTTATCATGCTTGCAACTCTCCTCCTGACAAATCATTTCCTGACACAAACGGTAAAACAGGCGATTCTGGCTGAAAGAGAGTCTTCAGCTGGACCAGAAAACACTTCAACAGATCATGAGAAGGAAGGAAGAAGTGAACAAGATAATCTACCCGGCTCAGTGACTCATGATTAATCACTCGCTCTGAACGCTGAGCAACACTGGTTTAATAATTGACCTAAATTATCTCGATTGTTTCCAGCTTCTCCTTTTTCATACTGATGAAAACTGCAACTGTACTTTTTCTCTAAACTAGTCTCTGTTGTGTCACAAATGGTTTCATCACTCGAACTGGTAAAGAGATGACAGCAGCTGTGTAATCACACCGGTTGCACTGACATCACATCTCTTATGAAGTCTTCAAACTGATGAAACAGTTAAAAAGATAAAGGAACTGATACCAGGCTTTACAGTTGTGCCCTTTTCCTTTTAAACAAACTCAATCCTCCACTCCATTTATCTTAACAGCTGTATTTACTTTTTAGATTAAGATTTTACATATAAACATATGATAAGCTTACAAAATATAACCTTTTCAGTTCTACTTGTCATATTAAGATGTCTAAATAGTCAGTCAGGTGTCCGTATGAACAGTGAAAGAGGTTTTCCTCGCTGTAATCATTCCTCTTGTTCACACTGGCTGTTAAAAGATCCTTCAAATGTGCTTTCAATGTTAGTGATGGAGGCCAAAATCCACTGTGTGTTCACACAGTCACTTAAAGTTGATGTGAAGCTTATATGAGGCTTCATCAGTCTGAGTTAGTCATGTCAAGTGGATATCTGACACATTTACAGTCTTTTTAGCATCAAATTCCCTCTTTGTGTTTCCTCGGACAGTGTTTCCCTGTTGAGCTGCAGTGGAAGTATAGTAACAAAAAGAGGAACTTTATCACTAAAAAGACTGTAACGTTGAAAGATATCTACTTGATTTGACTCATTTGGACGCTGAAGCTTCATATTAGCTTCAGATAAACTTTTATATACATTTTTTGCACAGAAGGAGGACTGTGGATTTGTGTCTCACATCATTTACATTGTAAGTGCATTATGAAGGATCTTCTAATGGTCAGTATGAACAGGAAGAATGATTCATGTTCATTTGGGCTCCTGACTGTTGTTAAACCCGTCCTTTAAACTCTCAGACGGTTTCATTTAAATACCTATTTGAAAACCAACATGATAATATTATCCAATGTTTCCTAAAAAGGTTATAGAAAAGAAAATTATTTTCATTGCAGAACTTTTTTTTTTTGGGTCTTTTCTTTCCCATGAATCATCTCTCAACTTCTCAGATTTATCTTATGACCCTTTGAAGGGGTCCGACCCTTCCCTGTTGGGAACCAAAGGAAGTGAGAACTAGCTCCACCTCCGGCAGCTACAACAGCAACACATTACACATCGATGAATCAGTATTAGTATCACTAACAGTATAATATGATATTATTAGACTAACACAACAGGTGCCATTTGTCTGCAGAACACGTATTTTTTACTTTTGATACTTTTGTACTTTTAATTAGAATTGTGAATGCAAGATTTAGTGATGCAATGATGTAATTTTAAATATGTGTTGGTGATTTTACTTCAATAAAGAATCTGAATACTTCGACCATTACATAGTGTGTCCATGAGAAAACACTGATGGGTTTATTTTTACACTGTAAAATTCCCTCCACAACACAATTAATCACTATTATTTGAAAAAGACAGATATTTAGAGGAAAAATGTGCTTCTGTAAACAAATATCAACATCGGCCTCAAAAATCCAGTCTGGGTCAGGTTTTTATTGTTTTCTGTTGCTTGAGTCTGTTTTGGCTAAATTTCCGCTGATGAGACTGAACCGAACACTGGGTCATGTGGTTTAAAACCGGATCAAACGACCCAAAATTCACCAGAACGGCAAACCGACTGCAAAACCATCAACAGCAGATTCATGCCAAAGTCATTTTTATTTTATTACCAGGCAAACATTGGATCTTTATACAATGTAATTGCTAAAAATTAAACATTCAGAGACGAGTTTAAACCATAAGATGGAAACAAATACTCAAAAGGAAAGAAAAACTGACATATCGAGTTAATTAAATACAAAAAAATATATATATATATTCCATTGCACTTCAACTTCATAAATACAACTCAGAAGTTTAATTTCTCTCTGGCCCGAAGTAACCGCGTGACGATACAGTAAACACACGACGGTGTAACTGCAGTACATTCAACCGTTTACTCTCCTGCGAGCATCTCTGCTCTCACATCTTCTCGTTTCTCTGTCAGTCGCTGGTCGATGATGCCGAGATGTTTTACACAAACCAGGTCATGTCACACTTCATGTATAATGCTGCGTTCACGTCATACAGTGATGGGTCAATGGTAGATTCTCATGTTGAAAACTCACTCTTACGATAATCGATTAATTGTTTCAGCTCTAAATCGAGTTATTTCTTCAGGCAAAAATGCTAAATATTCTCTGGTTACAGCTTCTCACGTGTCAAGATTTTCTGCTTTTCTGTTTTTCTTTTAATAATTTTAAATTGAATATATTCAGCTTTTAGGCTGATGTTTGGTTAAAAGATGCTCTGGGAAATGTAAACAGACGTTTTTCACTATTTTCTGACTTTTTATAGGCAAAACAATTAACCAGATAATTAACAAAATAATCACCAGATCAATCAATGATAAAGTCATTGGCAGTCTTATTTACGAGCGTTCAGACAACTCAAGACTGTTTATGACTGCAGAGTCATGTGAGGGTTAAAACACACAATGAACGCTACATGCATGAAATGTCAGTTAAATTACTTTAAATGACTGAAGACATTAATGTTTGTTTTTGTTTAAGCATCATGTCGGATAAATCGGAGCTTTTCTGTAAAACCTGAACTTCCCAGATGTAATTATGAATTTTATTGTATTTATTTGTTTGTTTATAAGGGATCGTGTACAACACTGAACATAAATGTTGACATTTGATGTATTTCAGCAGAGTTAGCTTAAACATAATCTTTCATTTGCAGTCCCTTGGCAGGTCACATTATTTACAACTGGGAAACTGTTAATTAACTTTCATTTCATCAGGGCAGCAACTAATGATTATTTTCATTACTGATTAATTTGCTGATTGTTTTCTTGATTAATTGAATCTTTTTTTTTTGGCAGATATCAGAAAATAGTGACACACACCTTTTATAATTCCCAGAGCTGAAGGTGACATCTAAAAATCGCTCTAAGCAGAAATCCAAAGTGCAAAAATATTCCATTTCCTGTCGTATCAGACACAGAAAAGTGACAGATGGTCACACTGGAGAAGCTGGAATGAGAGACTGTTTGACTGAAACAACTAATTTACTGTCTATTGATTTAGTGACTAATCATTTCAGCTCTCCGTGTGACTTGAACGCAGCAGAAACCATCCAGTGAATAGTATGTGCACGTAAATGAGCCAACAGAACCTCATTGTATCTACAGGACAATTAAAAAGACAGACGCATAGTATCAACATGGTATAAACATAATGGCCAGCCACTTCTGTCACATTTATTATGATATATCATCACTAAGACTTCTGTCTATGATATATATAACACTTTATTAAAAAAAAAAAAAAATCAAATCAACATTTACATATAATCTAAACCCCAGAATGATTATAGTAAAATATATCAAATTGAACATGAGTTTCTGTCTCGTCATGACTGTAAATTTTGTGACAGTTCTGGCAGCCTGGAACAACTCTTTACAGAAAGGATACATGGGAGTATCAAAGTGCTATTTGCTTGATTGTAATTTCCTCCTCTGCCTCCCCCTCCTTCCCCTCTTTCCCCTCCCCACCCCCCGAACCACTTCCTGTGTTTTCCTTGTATGTCACGAGGTTGAACGAGTTCCCATGTTTCTGTCCGATATTCTCCCATGTGATGGATCCAAACCTCCGAAAGTCTGGTGCTACAGTTTGCTTGATTTTTGCAGTAACAGTAGAAATCAGCATCATTTGTGTGTTTTCTTTTTATGAATTATGATGATTATTGTTGTGCAGCAAAAGAGGAAAAAGTAGAGTGACACAGCTTCATTGTTTTCTCTTATAAAAAAAAACAAAAAAAACAAGAATATTCTCAAACTTTCCACCATGTGAGACGATGGGAGCGGACAAACACCACTGAGCATGTGTGTAAAACGCCATCTTTTTTTTTCTTTCTTATTTTTTTTTTTTTTTTTAAAGAGAATATCCATAGTCCATGTACAACTGTACAACGTTTACGCCGCTGCACTCACTCTGTTAACAGCTTCACAGTCCTTAGTGTTACTCGGAGCACAGGCGGAGGGACGGAGGACGCGACACCGCTTACGCATTTCGCTTTTTTAATTTTGTCGTTAGGGTTTCGTATTTCGTCCAGCTCCAGTCTTGGTCCTTGAAAAAAGGGAAGGAAAACCGAGTTGTTAAAGAGTTGAGATGACAAAGCAGAATTCAGCAGAAATATCATCTGAAACAGGTTATTGCAGGTTCTTCCCGGGAGTTTCAGTCATTTTCACTCAGACTAGAAGTGAAACTAACACAAAGAAGCGTTTCGAAATCTGAATAAGTAAATTTCCACCACTGAACATTTGGTCATTTGTTATATTCGGACACTTTTGTGATGTGAGACTTTCTGTCTGCATGTGTGTCTCTGACTGTGCTGTCAAGCTGCTATGACACACACACCACAAACAAAATAAAGAAGAAGTAAGGAAGGAAGGAAGGAGCATCTTCAGTGAGCCACACGTCCACAGTAAGGTTGGTGGTTAAGAGAGGACTCTGGTTACTGATCTGCTGCATGTGCACACCGTTTCACAGGAACCAGGTTACTATAGTGCACGTCAGCGCCTTTCCTGATAACCCATGTAACCTGGTTTTTCTGAGTAACCAGGTCACTTTAAGTGCATGTAAAGGCACTAATTATAAGAAAAGTGATAATTCTGCCTTTATGATTATAATTAAAGTCATAGTGGGTGGTGGTGGTGTACTCCAGTGCATTATATTGAGAAGTGTTCCTAATATTTTGCCCTCCTCATGCATGTTAATGGTGTGGACAGCCAAAAAAAATCATGTGTTTGGCAAAAAACCCCAAAAAACTATGAAGGTAACTTGATGACATTGGTGGAAAACTGACATTTAAACCATTTTCCAGTTTCTCCGAAGGGAAACCCAACTTGCATTTGAAGATTTAAAATTTAAATCTAACTTGACAGCTGTTTGTTTTGCAAAAAAAAAAAAAAAACCTTCCAGGAGAAGTGAAACAGCACAGATTAAAAAGGCAGTGAACTCACCACTATGCTTTTGGCCTGATCGTCCGCCGCCTCCTGCATCAGACTGGTCAGCTGACTGAGGTACTTCTGGTTCTCCTGCAGCAGACGCGGAGCAGCATCACTGCAGGAAGCGAACACACGTCGAGCCCGTTAGCCTCCGTTTCATCACACGAGACGTCCATCATACGTACGATGTGTTTAGTATGTTACTGGCTACAGAGTGATGCCAACCATGTATACAAGTGTTTACAGTACACATGACTGTAGCATGAATATATTACACTGAAGGTCAACAGCTGTTCCCAACTAATATTCAGAACAAACACAAAAAAGGTTCTTTGTAGCGGTTATGGAAGAGGTATGGATGTTCATTGTGGCTACATGAGGTTTTTTTTTCATATTTTATGAACATGAACAACGCACCAGTCAACAATGAATCACAAGATTTATTTACACTGACCAACAGAAAACAAACAAACTAATCAAATCACTATAAGTTTAAATCTAATTAAGTACAAATACAGCAGAAAACAAAATAACCGACACACTTAAATCATCCGTGGAAGGCTGCTGGTTAGATAACTTGTTATGAGTTGAACAGAGGTCATCTGTGTGTAATCAATACTCGACAAATAGTTTTAGGTTAAATTCAACTACAGTATATGTGGAAGGTTTAAATCAGCGTTAACTGATTTTTTTGGTTTCCTGGGTGCAGCGGAAACAAACTCTAAACATAAGACGTAAACTTTTAAGTTTATATGTTGAACTTGTTGGCAAACAGTTGCTTATTTACCCTTATTTATCATTCATGTGGAGTCGTGTTTCTGTCCACCTGGTGAATATAAGTCCAATATTCACTCTCTTTTAGCTTTGGTGTTTAGCTGCTAAATGTTCCACTATGTTCACCAGCTTGTCTACCCTTTGACCCTTTGTTTTGTTTATGTTTATCACTCCTAGCTCTTGTCTGTTTGCTTGTATCTTGCACTGCTGTAACATGTGAATTTCCCTTCTGGGGATCTATAAAGTTTTATTTTAGTTGCTAACTGTCTCTGTGTGTTGTTTGGTGCCGAGCAGGTTGTGTACACTGGGTTCATAGAGCTTTTTCTCTGAAAACAGTTGCCTGCTGTGTCCGAAAATAACAATGAGAGCCTTGAGACTGAACGAAAACAGTAAAGATGTCAACACAATGAACTAAGAGAAACTGAAATACTCTGTAAAGCCGGAGGGAAACTTCAGAGTCTGGTGATAATTCTGTCATCACTATTAGAGACACCATTCACTTTTACAGACAGTCATTTGACCCATTGTTGACATAGAAATATTAATTATACCTCACTTTTAAACAGCTATGTAATTGATATTTTTCATAATAACAATGTACAGTGTCTGACAGTCTGACAGTGTGTAATGTGTTGGTTGTAACTCTTAGTGATGAACCTAAAGGGAATTATCAGTGACTCTGCAGCTCCCCTCGGCTTTAAGGAGCTTTATAGCTCATCGTTTATCTGTCCGGCTGCAACTTTACTGTTTTGCTTCACTCCCAGCGCTCTCATAGTGTCTGTCGTTTTTGGCGCAAGTGCTCTAAAAACCTTCTGTACGCTACTTGCTAAGCACCAAACAGCAAACAGACACAGTTAGCTGTAGACTAGCTGGTGAACTTAGCGGAGCATTTAGCAGCTGAAGAGCCAGATATTTCCCTCAGGTGTTGGTAGAGAGTAAAAACAGAGCTGAAAGAGAGTGAATATTGGAGTTTCATTCACCAGGTGGACAGAAACACGACTCCATATGAATGATAATGTTGCTCCGTAACTGCTGGATGTGGAAATAAACAACTGTTTGCTAACATGTTCAACATATCAACTTAAAAGGTGATGATATGTCAGCGTGTGTTTCACTACTTGTTCCTGCTGCCCCCAAGTGACCATCAGGTTTAAATAAGATCGACAACATAAGTCACCCCATGAATGAATAAATGAATGAATGAATGAATCCATTAATCAATCAGTCACCTGTCGTTTGGCCCGGGTAGGGAGGTGAGAGGATGCGGGGAGCTGACAGGTTGTGCCGACTGTGACCACTGAGAAACCTGCAGCAGGTTGGAAGACTCCGGACTCGCTGCTATCGAGTTCCGTGTCGAGTTCTGAGCCTGAAGGACAGAAAAATGGAGAAAAATCATAACGATACGTACAGAAATAACATGTTGTTAGAATGAAACTTTAATTGGCCTCAACAGGCTGAGACAAGATCTGGACAGGAGATCTGGAGTAAACAGTTTCAGTAAGAGCTGTTAGTAAGTTCAGCCGGTAACATTTCAACATAAAGCACATCTTCATCAGATGTGAGAACCCTGATATGAAAAGCTCTTCACTCTAACTGTGTGCTCCAGATCTCATTTCTCCAGAATAAACATGCCGTCTTTCTCCCACAAAAGGAATGCACCCAGCACACCCTCCCGCTGTCCGCTGATGTTTTTGGTAACTTAGAGCGGCCAAGTCTGAGGAGGTAACAAAGAACAGAAAGAACCACAGCTGGAGAGAAAACGCTGACACACAGGACTGACTTATAAGCTCGAGCTTTCCAGAGCTTTCACAGTCTGAAGCTGTTGGTAGAGATGTGCTGGTATCAAAGTTTCACGCTACGATTACGGTCGCTAAAAATATCACAGTTAACTGTATTATCAAGATAATCGCGCTTCCTGAAATCCTGCTATTAGCGCTAAAGTATAGTTAAATGGTCTGTATGTTGCGGCTTTGTTGAACTCTGCATAAGGAATAACATTAGCAACAGTTTAAACACTGTAAACAAAAGACAGCTGACTGGAAAATACTTTAAATGCAGCTCAGTGTTTATTAGATTCTACGCATCCATTCATTCATTTTCTTTGATGGAATTAATGTTTGACCCGAGTAGCTGGAGCTCGACAGGAGCCTCGTTCTCTGCGCTGTGGTTATTCTGCACCTGTTCGACTGACAGAAAGTGCCTTCTGCTAATAATGAAGGCAGGAGCTGCTCTGTGTTCACGATGTCATCTGAAAACGGTTGGCGGTATTGATACCGTCAGCATTTTTCACCGCAGTATATTGTAAAAACAGTTAAACAGCACATCTCTAACTGTGGGCCCCACTTGGACAAAATGTAGATTCTGAGCAGCGGAAATGAAAAAACAAAACTGAACTCCGACCTGGTTAAAAATAAAAAATGTGTAGAATCACTTACACAGGCGATCTTCAGTAAATGCCAGAACTCTCTCTGTCTCTTGATCTGCATCTGCATGACCGTGTTGTCAGCATCCTTGATGCTCTCCAGAGTTTTCTCAATTCGTGGAAACAAGTCAATGATCTTCTGTTTGCTGATCAGGATCTTACTGTTGGGACGAGACCAGACGGGGCCAGATTTTAACATACAGTAGAAGCATTGTGGCTCCCCGAAGAACCAAACGGGTTGTTTTATAATCATAGAATACACTAAATGAATACTAGTAAGATAAAAAGTGGAGGAAATCATAGAGGAGAAACTGATGTTCAAAGTAAATCTACTCGTCTGATATTCTGAGTAAAATAAAACCCTCTGAATGTGTTTGAGGAGTTTTACCTGAGGTGGGTGTACAGATCTTTGAGGACCTTGTCTTGGTTCTGGACTGTCTGAATGATGGCTTTCACCATCTCGGAGCTGTCGCTGCTCACATCTGGTTCAGGTGCTGGAAAAAAAAAAAAAAAAAGCATCATATAAACCACAGAACAAACGTCTCAGTTTGAGGAGAAGTAAGATCATCCTAACATAACATTTTGACTGACAATAAGTGATGAATAAATAAGTGTTTCTTACTTTTGCATTTCATCTTCAGTTGCTTGTAGAGCTCGATCGCCTTTTCTTCTCTGCAATGCAATAACATTTTTTCAGATTTAAATATTTACCAGACTGAATTTTAAAGCCGCTGCTGATGCGCCGTGACAGCAAATACCAGGAAAACTCAAATGAAGACTGACAGCTGTTTCTTTTGTGGTCTTTAAAATAACTAAGGCAGCATGTTTTAAACGCTTTAAGACATTCACTGCAGAAAAGAGGACGGTTTGTTTTTTAACCCCCGTCTAGCATGATGTGCTGTTCCAGATTTGTACCCGAGCTCCTCTACTCTCCTCTAGTTCGGTCCGAATCACCGGAGGAGTTGATCAACATTTCCCTCCTGGTTCGGTTTCAAGAATTTCAAGTGAACCGAATCACATCACTCCTGTCGATAATCAGATGTGTCGCGGGGGAAGAGTGAGAAAATAAACACAGGAAGAAGGTCCTGAAGGAGCTCCTATTGGCCTAAATATCAAGAAGGCGACATACTAAACAGAGTCCAGTTCAACCCGACTCAATAATGCAGGTCTGAAAACAACCTAATCTCTAAATAAATGTGTTCCATCAGGAAATTACATGTAAAAAAAAAAAAAAAAAAATGCATGAAGTCTAATCAACTGGTGCAAAACCTCCTGACTGAGAAGAAACTAAAGAATCCACATTATTGATGACTTTTCTCTTGATGTTTTTAACCTGATGCACCTTCATCTGATAAAAATCATTCTGATTTGATCAAATTTTTTTTGTCTGATGAAGGTCTGAGCAGCGGATCATTATTAATAAAGAAAGTACAAACGATCAGCAGTCTGATCAAAAATGGTTACTAATACGTCAAGATATCTCACTCTAGACCAAAGTGTTGGAGTAATGAATGGAAAACTAAACGATATTGTTATTTTTATGTCATGCCGCCAGAGAAAACATCTGTACTCATTATTATGTAGTTTGGTTCATAAAACGTCAGAAAATGATGAAAAATGTTGATCACTGTTTCCCACAGACCGACGTGACGTCCTTAAATGTCTTGTTTTGTCCATAAAAACCAAAAATATTCAGTTTACTGTCTAAATAAAGACTAAATATACCAGAAAATATTCACATTTGAGAAGCTGGAATCAGAGAATTTAGACATTTTCTTCTTAATCGATTATCAAAATAGTTGTTGATTAATTTCATAGCTGGTAATAAATCGATTAATCAAGTAATTGTTGCAGCTGTAATATGGTTTATTACATGCTGACAAACCAACACAAGAACCTGCAGGCTTCAGCTACAGTGAGCGTAACCATTAATTGTGCCTTTCAATCAACAAAACGTAAGAAAGAAGACTGTTGATAAATAATAAATATAGATGTCATGTTGTGGTGTAGCATCTCCTCAGGTCAGACCCCCAATTAACACTCACAGCTGTTCCATCTTGTCTCCTTGGCGACGGGCGTAAGGGCTCCTCTGAAGCTCCACTATCTCAGAATGCAGAGCCATGATCTCATCATCCAGATGGCTCACCTCCGCCACCTGCAGGACGAACCGGGAATCACACACACAAGGACGAACGCCATGAGGATTTGTGCTGAGATACGTTACAGAAAAGTTGAAGAAAATGTTTTTAAAACGTTGCGTTACCTGTGCAAAAGCAGCAGCTCGTTCCTCGTTCTCCTGCCAGGCCTTCAGCATCTTTTCAGAGGCTTTGGACGAACAGACAACTCATCAAAACAAACTATAGAAATATTACCAGATGTAAACTTTCTTTATTAGTATGAGGGTAAGAATCAAATCAAAACAGCTGCCAATAAACTCACATATGCCATAGTGCATTTGATCGCTGTACTTCTCCAGGTCGTACTGGATGCTGCTCTTGAAGAAGTCCAGCTTGGCTTTCAGCTGCTGTGAGAAGCCGAACATGCTGTTTTTACATCGGGTCAGGTTGGTGTTGTAGCGCAGGAGGCTCAACCTGGAGGGCGAAGGAGGAGACAAAAACTTAGAAGATAGGTCTGAAGGCTCAAAATCAACATCACAGCAGAGACCATGGTTCAATCCTCTGATTTGTCCGGTTTCCCCACTGAACACAATGTGCACAACTTTCTGTAGACAGGAAGCTGTTTGGAGCATCTGAAGCTGCCAGTGACAGTGTGTCACTGGCTGCCACACCCTCCAAAAACTAATAAAGAAAACACAGAAAGCTTTCTCCAAGTCACGATGGCCTCTTCTCTACAGGATTACATGTTCAAATACTTTGCAAGAACCAGATGAGAGTTATAACTCACAACATTCAATCAAACGTTTTAAATGTTGCGATAATTGTCGAGGATTTTATTGTACTGTGGACGAAAAAAAAGTCTCCTTGAACGTGGAGTCGCTGGTGTCCTGAGTTATGCCAGTTATCTCAGTGAACTTATATCCTACATGGAAGATATCAACCTTCTTATCTTATCTTACATACTTGCATAACTAGCATGTAGAGCTCTCTGTGACTGTACTCTATCTGTTCTCATCAGGGTAAACCAGCATATGCTCCGGCACACCTGGAGTAAACAACATTTTAGATTCTGCCTCTATGATTTCCTGCACAGAAAGGTTCTTCAACAGTAATGAAATGTGGTTTTGTGGTCATGAGACTTCCTGTGTTATTTCTGGTCTGAGTGACAGGTTTACCTATCATCCCTTACATTCAGGCAGATTATTAACATCGTTTGGCGGCTTGGACTCAGTCGGGTTAAACTGTCGAGTTGAGTTGTTTATTTAAGGCACAATCAGCGATAAAATGTAAACAAAGGTGCAGCCCTGCCTCATAAACAAGATTAAACTTTGACAGGCCTTTTAATAAATGGACTAACATCCGACAACAACTACAACTCAAAGTTTTCTGATGCTGTTAAGAGTTTGTTTACACCAGTCACATTTGTAAACAGAAATAAAACTGATATTTTTGTGTTGAAGACCTCAGACCTTTCATTTGAGTAAGACTATACCTCATGATTTGTGGTTAAGGAAATGACAGATCATGTCATGTAACTCACATAGCAGCTCTCTGTCCCTGGAAAAGCCTGCTGTAGTCCTCCTTCAGGCCACAGATGTAGCTCACTGCTTCACCCCAAACCTTCTTCAGCACCACCAGGGGCAGCTGCGTTTTGGCCTCTTGCACTGCAAAGTTAAAACAAGACACCATGACAGGTGCACTATGGATCGGGGTTTTCAAGGAGCGGACGATAATTGATAGTTTTTATACCAGTAAAGCTAATTGAGACGAGAAGAAGAGGGATGAAGAATCTGTAGAAACTAATGAATCCTGTGAGCTGGTTAACATATTAAAATATGTTACATTTAACAGTATCATCAGCAGACAGAACTTGACATAAACTCACCAATAGTGTTGACTTTATCAGGAAGATGTCTGGCACTGAAGGGGCCGGAGTACTTGGTGATGCTCTTGTCAAACAGGTAGACAATGTAGCTATCCCAGCCTCTCTACACGGGACAGAAGAAAATCACCACTTCAACACACCTGTAGCTCACAAGAGCAACGCTGAGTGATACAAAGTCTCTAAACGCACGTACAGCGAGTCTGGTACGAATCATAACACCTGCAAACGGAGCCTTTACTGTATCATTTTGGTTTTTTAGCACTGAGATCAAGTCTTTTGCACGTGTTCCTATCTTTGTAATAGTTCCAATGGGAGACTTAAACATAATGAAGGTGTTTTTTTTGCCATTTTCACCTTTATCAGAGACAGCAAACAGCAGACAGTCCAACAGGACATGAGAGTTGGAGGATGACAAAATGCCAAAAATCTCTCCAGTTGCGGGACGTTGCCAATACATGGCCAGTCTCTTAAACCCCTCGGTTTAAGGTTCTTAACACCAACAGATCAGTTTCAAAGTTTCACTCAAAGCTGAAGGAGTGTTTTTGAAATGTCCTGCTAGGATCTGTGCCAGGTGAAATATAACCTGACTGAACCTCTTGTGTGCAACTTGACCAACTTGCCAAGCATTCAATAAGGAGTTTAGAAAGGAAATTACAGTGTTTGAAAATGACTGTATTTCCTTTTTTCGTCTTTAATTTCTACCTCTGTTGTTGCACAGGAGCGACGCTGACATCCGAGCTGCACGAGAGTCAACCTACCACTCCTTCTAGGACACACTGTGCGGCGGGCTTCCTGGGGTCCAGAGACACTCCCGTCTCCTGCAGCAGCTCCTGGTTCACCACGTCGATCTTGGTCTCGGCCTCAATGCGTTTCTGCAGACTGTGGAGACTCTCGTCTGGCGTCAGCTGGAAGGAGTGAACCTGCGCTGTGGTCATGTTCAGGATGTGGACGACCTGAAGACACAGAGGCAAAACATTTAAATGTCGCAACATCTCCTCTAATCAGTTTACAGAAATGTTGTGTATCACGTATCAAGAAAACTGTTCCTACTCTCGTTTACTCGCCTTCTGATCGGATAGTTTTAAACCATTATATCAAATGGTTTTCTACCTTTTTTTGTTTAGACAACATTTAACATTTGAGGACTTCAACTTCATTTGTTAAATGGTAAAACATGTTTTTGTATCACTACTGAAACTCAGGTATCATATCTGCAGTACCTATTTTTCAAACACTACCCAGCTCTCATGATGACCATCCACATTTTCACAGCATTTTAGAGATGAAGACCATCAGAGAAGAGAAATGTGTTGATGATCACTGCTGACCCACATACAGCAGGCTCAAAAACACTGATCAAAGTGCTGCCAGTTACTCACCTTCATACTCAGGATCTGCTCCAGCACTTCAAAGCACAGCGGCTTCTTGGTGTCTGTGTTGACTTTGCCGCCTCTCTGGACAGGATCCCACTTTAACATCAGCTGAAGCAGCGCTTCCATTGGCTCCAACAGTGTCCTGTATCATAAAAAAATTAAACATGCACTCAAGGAGAGGAAGCAACCACTGTGCAAATGCTCGAATCTATTCTGCCTTTCATTTTAATCACTACAGCACAAGTTAAAAGGCTTGTCCTTGTCCATAGAGAAGAGTTAGAATACAGTTTGAAGTCATCATATTTATAGAACAGCTGCCATATCTTTGATGATTTTAGCAGTCAGAGGGTCCTAACCTGCTGAGGTTGTTGGGGTAGGGGAGATGTGTGGAGAACCTGACTTCTCCGTTCAGTTCCTCTACAGCCATGATGTCTTTGGGACCTTTATTCCGCACTTTGCTGGCCCTGTAGAGAGGAAGAAACGGCGTAACGATGGATAGTTTCACATCTTAAAATGACTTCATTATAAAACTTGAAATATTGCGAATGTAGAGCATAAAATGATAAAGTAGCTTCACAGAAAAAAAAAGCAAACATTTCTTCAAAATGAACTTGTTGGCAAGAAGATGCAGTCTCTTGTTGTTCCAAGCCACTTGTAGATAAGATATTATGCATAAATAACACAAGCCCCTGTAAATACAACTAGTCTAGTCATCCAAACATGCTCCTTGTGAAATAATGGAAAATGTTTTACTTTGTGTCAATAAAAAACTGATTCTTAAGTTGTTTGGACTTTGCGAACAAAAGCAAACATGCGGCTGTATTTTTCTTCTCATCATTATTACAAAGTTGAAGTTTTTAAATTCTGCCTGTTGCCTTCAGACGTTTTCACTGCAGCGGTCTGCCTGCATACCAAACTCTCTTTTATCTGATGTAAATGCAGAAAACAACTCTAGAGATTCAGTGCCATTGGTGTAATTTTTCAACAGTCATTTGTTCCTTGACTTCATGGAAGAAATCTTGCAGGTGTGTGGGAGTGAATCTACTCTTACTGCTTTTCACTGCTGTATAATGGATCCGCTTATAAGTGAAACACAAACACAAAAGACCAGAAACACTTAAACTATACAGAAGATTGACAAGGACTTGATTTATGAGAGCTAACTTGATTTATGAGAGCTAACTTAAGTATCAAACATGCTTTTATCCAGCAAATGATGACTATCTGGTGAAATAAATCCCTAAATGTGCATAATTTACAAGTCTAAATGTTTTGCTTATCACAATCAGTTTTATCAGCCAAGTATGTTTACAAATACAAGGAATTTGACTTCAGTTTAGTGGCTCTCAAAGTGCACAACAATCTTCAAAAAGATACACAAGGACGACAAGATGAGCGAAGATAATTAAACATAAACACACCATTATTATGTAAACATAAACATAGAAACAACTAGTGGACAACGGCATACAAAGAGGATACAAAGTGCAAGTAGTGCTGAAATAAATAAGAATGGTTAAAAGAAGTGATAAGTTACTTTATATATATACAGTAAGGATTATGCACAGTATAAACAGCCTGCTCATATATACAGTAATGAATGATATGAGGTCAACTTACCATTGCACAGGTTGCAGGTTGTGCAGGAAGGGACGGAAACCACAACTGCATTCAAATATCATCGTGCCAAAGCTCCAGTAGTCCACAGTAACAGTGTATGGTTTATTCTCAAATAACTCAGGTGCCTAAAGAGAATAAAATGCATCACAACATCATATCTTTGATCATAATAACAACATTTTTTTTTATTATTTTATACCTGTTTTTCAGTTACAGACCAACACAGTTATGATTTATATCATCTGTGACAGCAGGAAGAAGAATTATATAAAGCTAGGTGCATCTGAGGATGAAGGAATAATTACTTGTTTGTTTGAGTGCTTACCAGGTACTGGAGCGTGCCAACAAAGGAGGTACACAGACTGCCCTGGTCCAAGTCTTTAGCGTAGCCCAAGTCGATAATTTTGTGAACCAGCTGTACAAGAATAAGTAAATATAAGACGGGTTCTTCTTCAAGATGCACGAACAGAGCGGCCGTAAAATCAAAATGAGGCAGTTTACCTTTCCGTTAATATCTTGCAGCACGATGTTTTCAGGTTTCAGGTCTCTGTGTATGATCTTGTTTTCATGCAGATACTGGATACCAGATCCTAGAGCACAAAAACACATTGTGTGACCGAAGGACGACGCTATAAAAGAAAAGTCTGAATGAAGAAGCTGCACACAGTAAAACGCTGGACATACCGACGTCATTGAGTAAGGAAAGCACTTCGCTCTCTTTCAATCCGCAACAGTTTTCAGGTTTACTCAGCATCTGCAACCCAGACAATGAAATAATATCACATCCACAGTGAATCTACATCACATGAAGGATTAGGTGACACTGAAATGGACAAATAAGCCACTCGCCACATAAAAAATCTATTATATTTATTGCACAGTCGTGGGATGATTATATATATATATACTGTAACGGTGTATATTCTGTACGACAAACAGAAAGTGCTGCAGCTTTATCGTTTGCACATCTTTTGACCTCAAATAGAGAGAACGAGGGGAAAGTAAGAAGAAAGAAAAAACAAGACATAAAAGGGGGAAAGAGAGAAAGCGAAAGCACGCAGGGGCAACATGCATGTGGACAGAAGAGACATGAAAGTGAAACTTAACTTCTGATTGATAATTAATTATTTAATATAATTCAGTGTAATTGTAAGGTTTAACACTGAATTGCAGGACACTCCACTGCAGACTGGAGTCTCTGCTAACAGCTGCTTCATATGACGCATGTTGAGAAGACTCTCGTCATACCAGCATCTTGTTTTTCTACAAAACTCAAAATAGGCCAAAGTACTCAAAAGTTAAATGTTGTCTAAACACAACTAGAAGTACAAGACATTTGGTTAAAACATAACCGGGAACTAAACACTATCTCTGTCCGATCAGACAGTCAGTGCCAACTTTCGGTACTTGACTTGAATACTCATTTCAGTCTGTATCAACAAAGTTTTGAAGTTTAATACTCGGTCCTGACTATGAGATGAGTGTTTCAGACTGATGTAAATTAAAGCCTCCCTCACCTTCCTCAGGTCTCCCCTGGAGCAGTACTCCATGGCCAGCAGCGGAAGGTCGTTTAAGGCTATGTGCCTCATCTCGTCCGGGACTTCTCGGGCTGTCACAACATTGATATTGTTCAACCTGAGTGAGAGAGAAGGAAGATTTTAATCCACTGTTGCAATATTGCATCTAGTTTCTGCTGGTTATATTTCATCTAACTAAATGTCTGTAGTTTCTCTTCACGTAACAACTTCTAATATCATGACATCACTGTATCATGTCTCGGGCTGCAACTAATGATTGTTTTTACTATCAGTTAATCTGTCAATTATTGACGTCGATTGTTGACGTCCTCAAATGTCTTCTTTTGTCCCGACCAACAGTCCACAACCCACATATATTCAGTTTACTGTCATAAAAGACTAAAAAAAGTCCCTGAAAATATTCATATTTGAGAAGCTGGAATCAGAAAATGTTGACTTTTTTCCTTATAAAATGACGATTAATCGATTATCAAACTAGTTGGCAACTAAACAATTAATTGATTCATCGTTGCAGCTCTAATACTGTCTTTAAATCAATGTGCTGTAAAAACAAACTGTCCCCGCAGGAAGAAAATAGGTCAAAATGAATACAAACTTCTTCATGATCTGGATCTCTCTGCTCCATCTGTCCTTATTTCTTGGTGTCAGCTCGAGACGGCACATTTTCACAGCTAGTTTTTCATTTGTTTCCTACAGAACAGAGAACAGAAACTCCATTATTATATGATAACATCAAAACAATAGCAGTGTATGTTGTTTTGGAGACGCTATTTCCTACATTTCTTCTTGTCAAATGTCGGAATAGACGGCTAGTTGAAGTACTTTATTAATTCCAAAAAGTAAATTGATGTAGGATATGTAATGATATAGTTATTATGATAGTTAATATGCAAGGTGTACCTTTCTTCAGTGGTGGAAGAAGTACTCAGAGCCTTTACTTAAGTAAAAGTACAAATACAGCAATTTAAAATACTCCATTACAAGTAAAAGTCCTGCATGAAAAGTCCTACTACAGTAAAAGTACATAAGTATTATGAGCTTGATGTCGTTAAAGTATTGCAGTAAAAGACTACAGACTCTAGACTACTAGACTACACACGGCTTTTTGTAAGACATCAAAAGCCAAAAAGGTTGGAAACCATTGGTTTCATCTTTAACAATGTGTTGTATTTTAAAAGCTTGTTATATTATCCATTGTGTCAAATCTTCATCTGAAAAGTAAGTAAAGCTGTCAAATAAATGTAGTGGAGTAGAAAGTACAATATTTCCCTCTGAAATGTGGTGGAGTGGAAGTATAAAGTAATATCAAATGGACATACTCAAGTAAAGTACAAATACCTGAGTAAATGTACCCAGTAACTTTCCACCACTGCCCTTCTTCTTCTCTAAATAAGGTAACGTGTGCAGTAACAGGGTTACATGTGTGACAGTAACAGGGCTACATGTGTGCAGTAACAGGGTTACATGTGTGCATTAACAGGGCTACATGGCTCCACACTCACATGATGCTGGTAGAGGTAAACATGGGCAAAGCCGCCCATGCCCAGCCGCTCCTTCAGCTCCCAGTCTCCGCAGCTCTGGCTCTGCCTGAAGGGAGGTTTCTCCATTGTTATACCGCAACCTGGACCAAAGTGTGGAAATAACGTTTAGATGACAGCTACAGATAACCGACACAGCTGTATTTAATAGCATTGGGTTTTTTTTTTTTAAAAAATTGTGGACACAAAGTGACTGCGCTGTTTGTGTTTTAAACCAGTTAAATACAGCTACAATGCACAGGAGCGTGATTACATCCTGGAGCAACTGCCAGGCTAATGCTATATTTAATACGATATTTGCATGTGAACGTTTGTCAGATTTGTGACGATAAGTAATCTGCTTCCTCCAACACGACACATTTCAGTAAGAGTAACGAGTCTGAAAGGTCTACTAAAGAAAAACAAATTATTTCTGTTGGCTAACTGGCGAACAGCTACTTACAAAACCCTATGTGCCCCCAGGAAATAGACGGGGCCATTCACTAGCTTTCTAGCATTAGGAAATGAAGTATTCGACACCAGTTACGTGACGTTTCGACGCATTTTTTGCGATGAAGTGCTGGTAAAACGCGTTTTGAGACTTACTTGGGGCTCCTATGAAGATGTCATGGGCCGTTTTCGTTAGGAATCGTCCTGTCTTGTTGTTTTCGGGTCAATGCAGCACCGTGAGAATGTGTACTTTCCTGCGTGACGTCACCAGAAACCCCGGCTGTGTTTCTTGAAAATGAAACGGTGGCGCGTTCACGGACACACACACAAAGCGCTGCGTTCAATGACACCAAACATGTCAAACAGCGAAATAAAACAATAAATATCACAACATAAGTTATAATCATGATATTGCTATTTATAACAGACTTTTAATGATTTCCATTACTTAGCAGGTAGAGTGGAGGTTGTGGCGTACATGTATATTTTTATTTATGTTGTTTGTCTTTTATAAGTCTATTAAAGTCTGTTAAAACAGTTAGTCAGGTTCCCAAATGGACATCGAAACAGGTTACTCTTGCCGTAATCATTCCTCATTCCTGTTCATGATTACAATGTAAGTGTTGGAGGACAAAATCCCCAGTCCTCCTTTTGTGCAATGTGTTTCCTTGTGAAGTTCATCTGAAACTAATATGAAGCTTCAACCGTCCAAATGAATGAAAGTAGATATCTTTCAACATAACAGTCTTTTTAGTGACAAAGTTCCTCTTTTTGTTACTATACTTCAACTGTTCAACTGGGAAACACTGTCCAAGGAAACACAAAGAGGGAATTTGATGCTAAAAAGACTGTAAATGTGTCAGATATCCACTTGATATGACTAACTCAGACTGCTGAAGCTGAATATAAGCTTCACATCAACCTTTAAATGACTGTGTGGACACACTGTGGATTTTGGCCTCCATCACTTACACTGAAAGCACATTTGAAGGATCTTTTAATATCCAGAATGAACAGGAGGAATGATTACAGCGAGGAAAACCTCTGTCACTGTTAATATGGACACCTGACTGTTATTTTAAGACACACTTGAATAATTAGGAACCTATCCATTAAATGAAAAAAGGGCCACCATTAAGTAGACCTAAATGCACTTTTGCTCATAAGCCAAAAATATTTGACAGAATAAAAATCAATGTTCAAACACAATGATTATCTTCTAAATCATTATATTTTTCATTTTTCTGCTCCAATGCAAAAAAAATGCTGTTGGGCCCGAATCAAACCCCCAACATAAGAGTGTATTTATGAATATCTACCAAGTGAGTGTTATATAGACTAAAATACAATATAATAAAGGTCTTCAAATTAGACCAGGGCCTCTTTAATGCAGGACTATTGTTTGTTGACATCAAACTTTTGTGGTGCAAATTCTCTAACAAATGTGTAATTAATCCAATTCCCAAAAGAGATTTTTAAAAAATCATCTTCAGGACTCTGTAGACTTACATAAATGACCTGAACTCTTCTTCCATCACTGGTGGAGTATGACCTATACTGTTCACTGCATGATGGATCCATTTATGTGAATGGTAATTACTTAATGAAGCCTACAGAAGAAGTTCACATCCTCCTAGAGGTATATTCTCACTTTAAGGAGCCCTGAATAAGTCCCCATCCACTCAGAAATTTGTTTTTCTTTTTTATTACATCACTTGAATGTTTGACCTTTACCGTGCGGAATGAAAGTTTGACATCTTAAGGTTGTTCTCACGTTCATCTGCTGAAGGGGGAAAGTTCCTCTGTGCTCACCTTAAACCTCAGTTTAAAACACGGACAGACATAATTAATGACATCATAACTAGTTTGGTAATTGCACTATGCAGCTCACATAAGTGTGATACGGAAATGTGAAGCCTAAACCGCACGCACACCGAGAACGGACTTTACGGTGATGTAAGAAACATTTTGTGTTCGGCTGTTAAACTTCTGAAGTTAAAAATATTTACAGATTCAGAGCTTCTGGGTTTTTCAATGAGGAAATAGATGTAATTTTAAGGATTTCAACAAGATGATTTCACTTTTTTGTGTGTAAAAACCATATTAGAAAGAAGAATTTTAATAGAATTTTCATAGTAGAGCATTTTTATACATCTTAAAACATGTCTGGAGTGGATCTTTAAAAACTATCTTTCAGGATTATATAGTATAAATAAATATAAATAGTAAAAATAGTAATATCACAATATATAAACACCATTATAAGCACGTCTTGCATTAGAAATGTAAAGTATGTAAATATTATAATGTAAAAATGTACTGAAAGTATCTACAAGTACTCATGCAGCAGAATGGCTCATGTTATAGATGATATTAATGGATCTATTGGAACTATTTTATACACTGTTGGAAAATTTAATTTACTGTATATCAATAATAACATTTATATGCTAATTATATATTTTTTAATCTGCAAAATAACAGCTTTCACATAAATGCAACAGAGCTTAAAGTACAATAAATCTCTGAAACGAAATATAAAGCAGAATAAAGCTTCATTTCTTTCCATTCAACACAATGACGCTCAGACACAATTAACCTTTCAAAACACTTTTTATTTTATATCTTCTATGTCTCCCCGAAATGAGAAGTTCACAAACAACATTTCCTTGGTGAGTTTTAACAAGGCAGTGACACATGTAGCTCACTGTTATGTAATAGCATAAAATGAACATTGCCTTACCTGCACCGGTCTAAAAAACACTGAGATGGATCAGATCAGACCTCTCTAACATGTAAAAAGATTTTGTGTGAGCTGGCTCGATTCTCTAAAACACAACGGCATACAACAGCATTAAATATAGCCATTTCCTTCATTCACATAGATAGAAAAAGAAAAAAAAAAGACCATGAGCTCAAGGACAAGAACAAAAAATGTTTGACCTAGCTTATATATTAACCCTTCATTTAATGCTCTAACTGTAATATAAATGAAAGCAGGCCATTAATATCTCATGCTTTATTTACACGTCACATTCAGAGATGAGGCTGTGATCGGCAGAAATGAAAACAAGTGTGCACGTTTAAAGGACAGCTCACCTAAAAAAAAAAAAAAAAAAAAACGGCTGCAGGCATGCACTGCTGCTTTAACAGAGGTGTTGTGTGTACTGTGTGAGTGCAGTACAACAGGGTGACTTTCACTTGAGCATCACAGAGCCGTCACCAGGGGAACCAGTCATTTCCATGCTAACCAGTGCCATGGAGATCCTGCAGCTGCTCTTTGATGTAACTGAGTGGTGACAACACATGAAGAGAGAGGAGGAGGAGGAGGAGGAGGAGGAAGAGGAGAGGAGAGAGGAAAGAGAGCGGGGCCTTGGGAGACTTTGTCAAGGTGGAGGCTCTAAAGAACCGCCGCGCTTTCACACTTCATCCACCCACACTGTATGGAGTGTGCAGAGAGTTTGCTCTTAGAATACACATAATACGCAGTAGGATTATTGCACTCGTTTGTTGGTTATGATACAGCTGGATGAAAGTCAAATGATCCAACATCCTGTCTTAACTCTTACATACTGTTTATATGCTAACCCTTCACAGTATCCCCTCATAATCAGACGTTATATCAAATTTATGAGCTACAAATCAATCATTTTAATCATAAATACCTCATCAGTCATTAATAAATGAGCAATTAATCCTTAATAAAGCTTTCAGAGAGCAGAGAGAGTCTATTATTTAGGTTTTACACTATTTGATTATGGAGAAAAAACAATCACATTATCGTCCCGTGTGACCTAAAACAGGAAAACAGCTGTCATTTTTGATTGGTGTTTTTTTCTTTTTTTAATTTTTTGAATAAATATGGATCCAATTTAACCCTGAACACTCTCAATGTATAAATATGTTTATCAGCTGCATAGAAATAAAGAAAAGGTTTAGATATTTTTGCATATTCTGGGTCACGTTTGGGAAAAGTTGTCAGATTTCAGGCTAAAATAAATGTGTTAGATGTGTTTTTACTGCTCTCAAATCTAAAAATGGGTCAAATTTGACCTGAAGAGTATTTAAGGGCTAAAATCAATCTTCTCTTTGCATGTGTACATTTAAGACTGAAAGTGCCAACAAATAGGTTATTTTTGGCCAAAAAGGAACATGAGAGTTTCCAGGATAAATACTGAGATGTGCTTTCATATTTATGTAATATCAATATTTATCTTACGTAACTGAATCTTCAAGAATGAATCAAAATTGGCATTTTCTGATTTAATTCTCCTTCTTTCTCCCTCAGTAGATCATGAATGGCACTCGACATGAGACTGGCTGCTCTTTGACAGTTTAGCCCATATTGTAAACAGCAGAGTCAGACACTATCAATAAATACTGTAATGTCAACTGGTACATAACTGGTAAGAGATACAAGATGTCAGTTATGGCAACACTGTGCACGTACAGTAAACTTAGTATAAGTCATAAATAAACTGAGATGAAAGAAGAGACAGAGACGGAGAGAGCAGATGACGTAAACAAAAAAACGATGAGATGTGGATTAAAATAAACTGCTGATTAATCGTTTGGTCCATAAAATGTCAGAAAATAGTGAAAAACTGCAGTAATAAATTTCCTAAACGCTAATTCGACGTCTATGAATTGCATCGTTTGTCTGACAAAGAGTCCAAAACCAGAAGATACTCAGTTTTACTTTCACATATGTCAAAGAAAACAGGGAAATACTAATAACTGAGAAGCTGAAACTGAAGAATGTTTTGTCATTTTTGCTTGAAAATAGACTGATGATGCTGATAGATTGACTAATTGATTAATCAACTACTTGTTTCAACTCTAAATTACAAACAGGGACATGATTGAGAGGCAGGATGTGATGCTCAAGCCTGAATATTCAATCATCTGTTCTAGAAACTGCACAAATTCAATCTAACAACACAGACGCTGCTGGATGAAAGCTGCTGACGTGACATCAAACATCATCATGAAACTGGCTGGGTCGTCCTCTACAGCCATTTGAAACAAGCTCCTGTGCTTCCAGCAAGCGCAGTCACCGCACGCGCACGCTGCCCGACGCTCACCAACCCGACAGAACAAGACAGAAATGTACGTGCACACACTCTAAACACACACATACACAGACTTGACATCCATAGTTAATACAAACAGGTCCTGTCTCGTAGCCCTGCAGTACCAGACTTCAAGTGAAAGTGAGATGCCATGCATATTCACTGCAGGGTGCAGCAGGTGTGATTATGGCTGAAAGAACATTAAGTGAATGTTGACAGCTCTCCCTGCTGGTTGGACGCTGGCACTGCAGCTGCTCAAGGTGTCATTTTAAAAGCCTGAGTAGAAAATGGCTATACATCAACAATGCTATGAGGTGTATATGGCTACCAAAATCATATCAAACATTATATGGTTCTGTATTTAGACCAGTCCTCCTCGCCTTCCTAAATGAGGAGTCTCTTTAACACACTGTCTTCCCTTTTTCCTACATTCCTCACCGTTTTCATGCATCTGCGACAACACTACCCTGATCCCATTAAAATCATGCTATTAGGTCATAGTGAACCATGCGTTGTCTTTGGAATACTTCCTGACTTCTAATCCTGACATGAATTATCTTTTTTTTTTCACTACTGCTTGGCGTAATCCTCTCACAAACACCCTGTGATCACTTACTAATCTTTGATAGGTACATAGGCTTTACTATAATACTCATATTGTGCTGAATTATTACCACCATGTAAGAAAAAAACAAAACAAAAACAAAGCAACACATGATTATCATGTAGCGCTTTTAGGGACGCACAAGAAGAAAATGTCATCTTTGTGTGACTGTGTTCCTAATAATGCATCTTCACAACAGTGTGTTGAATATATTGTAAATATACTGTCATATATCCTACAATATAAGCAGATGGTGCTTTATATACAACATATCCTGGATGTTTACAAAGAGTATGGATAACATATTTCCTTTTACATTTTCAATATCATATTTCATCATACACTTGACGTACACAGGAGGAATAGGTTCAACATCAACAAACAACTGTAAAATACTGTAAAAATATTGAAAAAACAAGAACATTCAGGGTCTGCCTGGTGAGTGTTAAAATAGGGCTTATAAATGAGAGGCTGTAAGTACAGACAGAGATTACACACGTTGGGATATGGCACTGGCATGAGGAAAAAGGGACTAAATGACCTCAGAGAGCAACTTCGCTGCTCTCGGTCTTGCCCTCAAAGTAGTAAAAGGCCTAAAAGAAGCGCTGTGCTGGATGCAGGCATGCGGATCACTGGAGAAAAAACAACATTCGGCCAAGAAGTAGAAAGAGAACAGAAGCACACCACGGGACAGAAGCGAAAGCAACCGGGTAAGAGATCACCTGTTCAAGTACAGCAAAAAAAAGACCTCTCTCTTGATGAGATGCAGTTATGTCGCTGCATATCAGGAACGCTGTGAACTTCTACTGATCTTGTTGCCTCTGACCGGCCACCGGCGACTAGAGAAAAGAGGAGACGAGCTGCAGCGTCTCCTGTCCTCACACGTGTGTTGTATACTGCAGCCGCACCCTCAACACTTCTTTATTATGTCTTGTGCACTGATTCGACTTGATACCACCTTCAGCGAAATATGCACAGGAGCTAAAAAGCTGTAATGTCCGACTCCTGTAATGGAATGTGAACACACCGCGGTGATGTGGCAACAAAAGGAGCTGGAACGTAATGGCTCCATAAGACCTGGTGATGTTGTACGAGTCCAGTCACTTTTACAGTACTTCAAATCAGAGTGGTGGTAGCGATTCAACTGAAATCAAACCGTCAGTCGTCTAAAATGTGATGTTTAAATGTGTAAACGTGTTTGGTCCCGGAACTGAGTGAATGGTCAAGAAAAAAGGTGGGAGAACTTGGCCGGAGAGGTGCCTTGAAAGAATAAAAGGGGGAGAAGAGGAAAGGATGCTGGATGGGTGCCTTGTTCAATCTATCAGCACCCTCTTTATCTCACTGCTCAGTTCAGTCTGCTGCCGCACCCAGCGTACGTTCTCTAAGACACCTCGTCTCTGCAGATCTGTGACCTCCCAACCGTTCCTCCCACCTCCTGCACCAACATCCTTGCTGGTGTTGCCCAGCCACTATGCCAGTCACAGGATCTGCACCTCCTCTATTGATGAGAAGATCGGGGTGCCGGGTAGGGCATCATGGTCGGGGGAGGGTGTGGGGTACAGCCTCACGCCTGCTCCCCCTTCAAGCAGAGCTCCAAACCCTTCTGGATATCAAATAAAAACCTATGCAGGGAGACAGCCTGCCGCTGGCAGTGCAACGCCGTGCCGCTCCCGGCGCCCCCGCCCCGTCTCACTTCTTGACGGCCTGTCGGTAGCTGTGTCTCTGGCCTTCCTGTCTAGGCTTGCTGCTGCAGCCGCTGGCTTTGCTGCTGTTGCCTCCGTCCCTGGTGCTGCTGGCCTGACTGATCTGACTGGCCTGGCTGCTGTCCTGCAGCGTGGGGCTGGAGTGGGCCCTCTGCAGCCCGTTGTCCTCCAGCAGCAGGGACTCAAACACAGACAGGTCCTCCTCACCGCTCCGGATTTTAGCCCGCAGCAGCATGGTGTAAGTGGCGTACCGCGTTTTCTATAAAAGATGTGTGTGTGTAAGACAGAGACAGACAGAGAAAAGAAGACATTCAGGACTTGACAATCGAGAGAGCCGCAGCACTGTAATAATGATTTAACGCTTGACTGCCTTTCCCATTTATTTCTCTCCCTCACCTCAAACTCCAGATACTCGTCTCGCTGGCGGTACTCTTCCAGCTCGCGGCCTTTGACCTTGCGGTCAGGAGGGTAAGAGCGTAGCTCAGCCAGTTCAGTGGAGAGGGTTCTGAATCGAGCTTCGTGGGATCTGACCTGCTCCTCCTGTAAGAGTCAAGACAAATATCATGAAGGGGAGACGAAGGAAGCAATGAACACCAGCCTACTTTAATTTACATTTTTTAAGATGTTTTTTATCCCAGAGCACTAGTGACTCCCACATCCACCTGCACACCTGCTCTCAGTTCTCCAGGATATACACAGTACGTCCACTGTCCCTCAGTTCTCTACTGTCTATTCAGCCATTACATCAGCCTTCCTGCCACCTGTTTCTGCCTCCTTCTTATGACCATTTGCCTTTTTTTCTGCCTTGCCTCTAATGCTTTGTTTGCCTGTTTGGATTGACAAACTATTTGGATTATGGACAGAGTATATTTTGTTTTGATTTATCTTTCCTGCCTCGCAGTCGTGTGTTTGAGTCCATTACTTACAACCCTGACTACATATAATATTGATGTTGTAGAGTAATGTATCCTATGTTCCACTGTAGCCAGTGTTGAATATTATTTTGGTTTCTGTTGTATTGAATACATGGTGGTATGTCGTGTATTGATGCTACAACATTTTATAACATTATAGTGAGATCTTATTTTAGTAATAACAAGATCCCTTCATGTTATAATGACACATTGGGCAAGTTTATAAGATCCACGTAACACTAATGCCGTCTGATAAAACAGCCCTGTACAAACTCCTACTTTCACAGAGGTTATAATGTCAGTGTTTCGCTGAAGACACACAGTACTGTGAGGTGTTTCCGATATTTCGTCCACCCTATTTATATCAGTGAGGGTTATGAATGAGGTTAGAAACACTTTGCAGTATTTCGTAATACAGTTCAACAGCATCACAAGCTACAGCCTCCAAAATAACCTCAAGGTTGAATCAACACAGCTCTGACGCAGCTTCAACAAAAACTAAAACTAACCTTTAAATTATAATCCATTATTTTTCACTCTGTGCACCTAAAAACAGGCAACTAAATTGTTATCATTAATCCTGTTATAATGAGAAAATATCTTGTTAGAACAGTTTTTTATGATGAAAAACACACATTTTTTTACTTATGGTGGCGGCAACATGGTGCTGAAGCTATGATTGCTATTACTGATTGTTATTGAGCTATTAACTGATGTAATTTATTCAATTTGTGTCTTGTGGTGAACAAAACAAACAAACTCTTCACCCCAAAATGCATTTCCAACCACATTTCACAACAGATCAAAATGAGGAATGAAATGCCTGCAATCATATCCACTAGTGGCCACTAGTGATGTATTGCATCGGCGTTGGCGGAGTGTTTACTCATGAAAATTTAATTTTAATAACTCTGCCACTATGTTATGAAAAATGATGCGTAAACATCTTTTGGAAATGGCTGCGGAGTACAGATCGTTTTTATTTTTGAAAGATATGCATCGGTTTTTCTCTGATGAATTCCACACTGGACTCAGACTCGTCTCAGGTCGACCTCGGCTGAGAAAATATCTGTGACGTTATGATACCTCCGACAGTTTGGACATCGTTCCCGGCAGCAGCGGCCGGCTGAACTTCTTCTGGGAGCCGATGGCTGCTGGGAAGGGAGGAGCTGAGAACATGGCGGCCACTGTGTTGATCCGCGTGATCCAAGACTGCATCTGCTCCGCGTTCCTGTGATGGATAATACACGCCCACACATGCATAAACAATACACAGATACATTTCAAACAAACCCCAAAACACACACAGTAGCTGCAAACCCACACCATCAGTTCCTCTCCATGCTGCTGCGTGCAACATCAGCACATACAACATCAAAGGGATAATTATCAGTGAATGCAGCCTTGCTGTTGACAAAGAAATTATTTTGGAGCCAATTAATGCATGAGAGAAAAGGGCCTGTTTTACACTAACGGACCCATTAGGGACCCATGAGAAATATCAGATTGAATCAGACAGCCTTGCTTAAATCCTCAGGGAGAACCAGAGAGAGAGAAAGAGATCGAGAGACGGAAAGGAGAAGGAAAAAAAAGAGGAGAGAGACGGAGAGAGGGGTACAGTATCTGGGACAAATGCAAGCTGCAACTGGAGCACAGAGCCTGTCCTCCTGGGGGCTGAAACATGTGGCCACTCATGTGCCACTTCCTGGATACAGCTAACACACACGTACACACCTTCACCTTGCTCTCAACGTTCATTACATACATCCTGCTCAACATGTTTATATATCATTGATCCGTGCACTCACAGCATGTGTTCTGCACGCCGTGGAAACACGTGCGCAGCTGGATCGGCATGCTGTTAGCTGAGGTTGGATGCTCCGCTGTGATTAATCAGCCATAGCTACGCTACGCTACAAGTATGCGGACACTGAACATTACAGCTGTATGTGATTGTTCAACATCTTATTCTAAAACTATGAGCGTTTATCTGCTGCTGCTACTCTTCTGGGAAGACTTTCCACCAAATTTGGCTGCAGGGATTTGCTCCCATTCAGTCACAAGAGCATCAGTGAGGTCCAAAATTGATGTTGGGTGATAAGACAGTTGCTGTTCCAGTTCATCCCAGTGGTGTTTGATGGGGTTGAGGTCAGGGCTCTGTGCAGACCAGGAAAGTTCTTACACAGCAAATTGGGAAATCATTTCTTTGCAGCAATTCGAGGATAGCTCTGTCTTGTTTCAACCCATAGACTGTATATAAAGATGGACATAGCAAGATGTGACGTCACCCACTGGTTTGCATTGGAGCTGGTTTGAAGCCCAGATGGAGGGAGGACCTTCAACATAAGGAGTGCAGCGTTTTGCCTTTCATGCTCTGGAAATAAGCCCTGCTACCTTGGACCAAACGTTAGTCACTTGGGCTAAATTGTGCAAACAGTGTAAGTATTATAATCAAGTAATATTAAACTTAATGAAATATTGCGACAATAGTCTGACTCAGCCCTGGAGCCGGGGAGCCAACTGTCAATCACAGCTGTCAATCAACACCCACACGGCAGACATCAAAGCTACCTGATGAAATAGATTTCTGCACACTTAGATCTGTGCAGTATTCACTTCCTGCATCAAACAGCAAAGCTACTAAAAGTCTTCAAATCTTATTAATGGAGCAATTATTTCCAAAATGACCACAAGCACATTTATATGAGGGCCCGAATTTAAAGATTGAGACCATAATGACTCGTTAAAAAAAAATGATTGACTTGGTATTTCTAGAGAGAAGTTGACACTTTTTGAATGGGAGTCAGTTGGAGCATCTAGCAGCCAATGTTTGCACTTTGAGGTACTTCAGCCTCAAGACGTGGTAGTTGCCACTTGGTTTAAAAAGCACAAAGTTGGAGGCACACTATTGTCTAAAATATCAACCTACTCCTTAATATTTCCTTAAAGGATGGGTTCACAATTTTTCAAGCTGTCTTAAAACAATAGTCAGGAGCCCAAATGAACACTGAAACAGGTTTTGCTGGCTGTAATTGTTCCTCCTGTTCATACTGACCGTTAGAGGCAATTTCAATGTAAGTGATTGGGGGGCAAAATCTACAGTCTTTGTATTGTGCAAAAATGTATTTAATAGTTTATCTGAATTTAATATGAAGCTTTGGCAGTCAGAGTTCACCAAACCAAGTGATTATCTTGCAACATGATGGTATTTTTAGTACAAAGTTCCCTCTTTGTGCAGCTCAGCATAGAAACACTGTGGAATTTTGAGCGATGATAACTTCGGAAGATCCCCACTTGACCTGACTAACTCAGACTGCTGAAGTCTCATATTAACTTTAGATAAATATTTGAATACATTTTTGCACAGAACAAGGACTGTGGA
Source organism: Thunnus maccoyii (assembly GCF_910596095.1). NCBI lineage: Eukaryota > Metazoa > Chordata > Actinopteri > Scombriformes > Scombridae > Thunnus > Thunnus maccoyii. The sequence goes on from NC_056552.1 coordinate 6,031,533, forward strand.
TTTTGTGCTCCATTACTTACACTGAAATCGCTTAAAGAAGGGATCTTTATAAGGCTTGTATGAACAGGAGGAATGATTGAAGGGAGCAAATCTATTTCAATGTTCATATGGGCACCTTTCTATTGATTTAAGACATACTTGAAAATTGAAAACCCCAAACCACGAAGAACAGCTTTAGATCAAAAAGTGCAAAAATGTGGATAAGTACAGGGCTGCCCACATACTTTTGGCCATATATTATAGTTTGGACAGAGACTACAGGTCAGAAAAACTAACAAGGCTCAAACATTGACCTTGCAAAGTCAAGATCAGACCAGGGTTAAGGTCTCTGCTGGTGTGATTGAGGTTTAAATAATTTTGGTCCAGTGAGCAGCATAAAATGGGCAGAACGGTGGACTCACGGTGCCTGGAAGAGATAAACCCTCCAGTCAGCGGTTCGCAGGTAGAAGACGTTGGGCCTCTTGCTGTAGTCTGAAGCTTTCATGGCCAGAGCGTGATGGATGGACACGGCGTTCTTCAGGTCCTCATCAGATAGCTGCTTATCAGGCCTGTATTCTCCCTGGCGTGACAATTACAAATAGGAAATGAATGTTATGATTAACACCAAGAGGATATTAACACTTAGTAAAGTTGGTGTTGAGAGGGGAAAGAGCTGCACACAAACATTAGTACAGCAGCTACGCCTATTAAAAACTACTGATAATTAGAGCGCAGGTGGGAAAGCGGAGGCCGAGTCCTTCTATCCATCAAAATGATTTGAAATGCTTAAATGCAATTAAAACAACTTATTTCATTTTGAAAACAGAGGAGTCTCTGCTGCTTGACTAGCAACATTAGCGCTGAGTATCATTTGAATTTTTTTGATGCAAGCGCCGAAATGATACCTGAGTTTCGATACTGCTCCCAAAATGTACGTTCTGTTTTCTCATTTTGAGCGACTATAATCAATATTTTTATACTCAGAATGGATCACAGGTGTTGCTAATAGTGCCAAACCTAAAGAGAATTACCACCTGTTTCTGGAGCTCCTCTCAACTCTTTGGTTCACTCTTGTTGTTCTCATAGTGTAATTTTTTGCCATTTTCAGCACTGGTGCTGAGCAGGTAGTGTACAGTGGGAAAATAGCTGCCTGCTGTGGCCCAAAACGACCCTATGAGAGTGCTGAGAGCAAAATTGCAGCTGTATAACTAAACAATGAGCTGAACCTCACTATAAAGCCGAAGAGAGCTGCAGAGTCACTGATAATTCTCTGTAGGTACTACGACCCATGACCAACACATTACACACTGTCATTTCATACACTGTATTAAGAAAAATATTGATTATAGCTGTTTTAAATGCTGTCTAAACACAAGCAGCCTAACATGTGGCCAATAGGCTAAAGTTGGAGACATTTTGACATAATTTAGAAACTGACTGATTAAAGAATAACTAAACTTTCAATGTCAACTTTTAGTATTTAACAGTTTTATATGTGACTCTTTGGACACATTTCAGCCCGAAAAAGTTTTGAGGTTCGATGCACAGACTTGGAGAACAAAGTGTGTGTCTAAAAGCTCCCTGAGTGGTTGATGTATTTTTGTCTCCATTCAGGAGGAGGTTGGGGCAACAGAGTCCTGTTATGCTGGCAGTCTGCCCCCCTCCTCCCCCCCACACCAAAGCCAGACCCATCGCTCCTTATGGCTCCTCTGCACAGTGCCAGAGCCTGACTAGCTGGCCTGGACATTGTGTCATAACACTTTTTAGACATGAAAACAGGAAATGGGCTCCAAAAAGTCACTTCCTTTATGAGTCGTCACTGTGAAGTTATATTTTTGTCCTTCATAATTCATTAAAATAAAGCATTAAAGGGGATTCAGTGTACGCAGGTAACATTACAGTAAAGAACTTTTTTTTCTAAAGTGATATCCACCATGGAGATAAAGATTCACCTTCTGTTGTAAATTTGTTGTAAGCGTGAAAGTAAAACTGAACGTTTATGGAGATGTAGTCACCTGTTATTGAAAAGGTTGAATAATGAATATCAAGCAGTAGCTGTTACAAATTGCTTTTCATTCGGCTTCTCAGACCTTCTTTTATTGGTGAGTGTACATACATAAATACACTCTGTAGTGATGTGAGTGACTTACTTTTTGCAGATAGAGAATTAATCCTTTCAGGATGGCGTAGAAGGTCTTCCACCCTCTCTTTCCTCTTGGTGCTGTGAGGAGAAGAAAAAATGTAAACATAACGCCCGTAGTTACGGATATATACATACTATATCATGCACTCAGCTGTTTAGTTTCTTAAAAATGTAATTTTGCACAAAAAGCATATAAATAGATAATAGATGCAGACACATAAGGTCAAGAAACTAAAAGCTTATGCAGTCGATCTTCCCCCAAATCGTTGTTAAAAACAATATAAAAGACATGAATTGGTAAAATAAAGGTACAAATAAATACAAAGGAAATAAAGGAAAATATAACACACAAAAAATAAACAGAGCAACGCAGCACCATATTATTATATCTACTTTAATTTACTGTGTCCTCTATGGATTATGATAAAACAGTCAACACGCTGTTTTATCATAATCCAAATTACAAGGCCATTTAGTCTGCAAAACTTAAGTTTAGACTCTTGTTCCACTTAATTAAATCCAACTTTCTTGTGAATTAAACCACTGCACAAAGTCTAAGAGGCACGGAAAAAGTTGAGGGTTTATTTGGAGATATAGATCACAACATCATGGCACATCTTAGATCAGTCTATTACTGACTTGATGCTCTATTTTCGTATTAACATGATACTTCATTATGTAACATGTGATCACACGGCCAAAACCTTGTTTTGATTAAACTCTGCAGGCTTCTCTACGTCATACTAACACCACATGACTTCTAAACTTCTCGTGTGCACTAGAAAACTACCTTTTTGCACCTATCCACCTATGTGCTCATGTCATGTGATCGAAAGCTCCAAAAAAGCTACTAAATGGACCTTGAGGTGATATTGTTTTGCCAACTGCTGTTTCCAACGTAGGGTTACTTATTAAGACCTTTTTAATACCACATAGAATTCAATTTAATACCTTTTTCATGGTCACACTGGTCAAAAATGATGGAAAACCATAAAGGGACAATAAGGCCTCCACTTATTTATAAGTACATTAATTTATTGACCTTTTTATCACATTTTTGTCAGTACTTCCCAGCTGCATATAACAATAATTCTTAGTATAATAATGAATCAATTAACGTGACCTGGACCTGGAAAAGATGCAGAAAACTGATAGATGGATTAACCAATTACAACTACACTTTTGCTAAAACTGACACTTGCTCTTTATGACATGATGAGCTTCCTAGCGACTGTAGCTAGCAGTAGTGACAGGTCTGATGGAGCACAATCCACTGTTGCACCAGTCTCCCTTGCAGGTTATCAGTGTGTAATGTCTCTCAACAGCCGGCAAACACATCCAAAAGAAGGTTACAACTAATGTTACTGTCTACAGGAGCAAGAATACCTTTGTATTTAGAATTTAAGATGTTTTTATACCTTCTAAGGCTTTTAAGGGAACTGAATTCAATGCTTTTTTAAGACTTTAAGCCATCCAACGTCAAGAATGAACTTTGAAACTCAAGATGGAAACTGTAAATCAGAGCGTCTGAAGCGTACTTCTCTTGCCGTCCGAGTCAGCGTGGACTTTGCGGACCAGGAACCCGTTCTTGTACAGCAGCATTCCAGAGGGCTCGACCTCCTCCGACAGGGGCTTCTCACTGCTGCCCTCCCGCTTCATCGATCTGGAGGTGTTGGAGTCACACAGGCTGTCCCCGAGCTCCGAAAACGACTTCCGCAGCTCTTCCTCGTCGCTATGGAGACAAACAAAAAAAAACAAAACAGATTCCATGGTGAGCAACACTTATGTGTCATGTCTCATTAGCGCGACGCGAACAAACACATCATCATTCATCCTGTCCGTTTGCCACACACTCTGAGCTTGTTACACAGCGGGTCCAGAGATCTCACACACTTTCTGTGGAACTTATTTCATGCAGCACACATGAGTAATATCGCCGTCCGCCGCTTGTGTCTTGGCAGAGCTTTTGTTGCACAAGACGTTTACAAAGCATCGTGTATCTGGGGGAAACCTGAGTGAATGAAGCCGTCTTCAAAGCTTTAATTGTGTGTTTTTCCTCTCTCTGTGCTCTGCTCCTGCTCTCCTGAGAAACAGTCCACTCTCCTTGATCAAAAAGTACCACAGTAAAAGAGTGACACCATCTATCTTGTTCTCCAGCTCCGAGGTGAAAAACAGGGGCATCTTTACCCGGGGGAGGGGAGGGGAAGGGGGGGCAGCTCCTCTCAGTGATGCAGACACATCACTGCTACTTCTTCCTCCTCTTGATGCTCACAAGAAGCTGCATAGAAGTGGGAAAGAAAAGTCCTCCTCGCAAAAAAAATTAAGGTTTTGCATCAAGAGAGGGAGAGAAGGGAGGCTCCTTCAATCAATTTCCAATTAAAATCTCAAATTAGCAGCTACAAGGATGAATGGTGATAAAATATACCTTCTAGAACAGTAAATATCAGTCACTTTAAAGGCAACATGATGGAGAAGCCTTTAAAAATGCTCATCAAAGATTAAGTGGACCTGGTGGTGAGACTCAGCAGATAATTTTTTTTTAAGATTCTGTTATAAATTATTGCTGCTGTTTGTAATCATATTTTTTCCTGGTAAAATTTATTTTAATTTTTTTTTTTTGCTGTTCACTACATTTGTTTTATTGATTTATGTTTGCACCTCTTGTGCACCACTTTGAAATGGGTCATTTTGATAAATGTTGTATAAATGAACTTTCTTATTATTATAATTCTGCAAACTGTATAGTGATATTGTTGTATAGCTGGACTAAATTGTACACTGTTCACCTGTTGTGCTTGAGCGGTACTGTTACTTTATTTTCCTTTTTTTTTTGATGGACTATAGTTTGATGTCATAGTTCTTTAAATATTTATTTACTTTCTATTTTGATTTGTTGTTTTTCCTTTTTCCTTCAGCCTCTGACTCTTATAACACTCTGAGGCAGCGACGCTGCAGACCGAACTGCAGAGTAATCATCTCTCCGGTGGTGAAATAATACGCTGCTTATTATGTAAATTATTAGGAAAGTGCTTCTTTGTGTTTCTTGATCTTTAATCCAATGCTTTTTTTGTAAACTGCTTACATGAACCGCTGCAGTTAAATGCTTTATATTAAAGGTTAACTCCTAAACTTGAAAGATTTATTACAACTTGGATGTTTTTCTCACAGTTGTGGCTGTAATTCCTACTGTATCTGTAATAATAACATACCGTAGTAGAGAAATCTGAACGAGAAGTCAGTCGATCAAAGAGGTTATAAACAAACTCCAGATTAGCCAGATTTATTTGAGAGTGTTTACATTCAGTTTGACCTTCATATGAAGTGGTTTAGATAATCTGGATTAATTATTGGCTTTTATTACAACCTGTCTGATCATCTGACAGCATAATCTCACCATAATTGATAGGAATCGCAGTAAAAACTACAAAAATGTTGTAATAAACCAAAATAATTCTGTACATCTAATAAAAAAAATAGTATCAAAGCAGCTCACCTAATGTTTGAAACTGGAGCCCAGGTATGTCTGAGGCTGTAATATAGTTTACCAGACTACTTTCTTTATTAAACCAAGTTTTCAGGTGCGGCTGCTGGAGTCGAAGTTTCTGTGCAGGCTGCACATCGCTCGTTAGAGACGGGCCTTGAGGAGCCATCTTTGTTAATGAGGATTCTGATGAGCTCCGGCTGCCTTCAACTGCAGCTTTTTTTCTTGCTAACTGCTCTCATGTGAAGTCTGTATATGTGTATATTTGTCTCTTTAGACTTTTCTTTTCTAACTTTCTTTCCAAAAAAGTGACGAGTATACTTATATTGCTGTTTAGAAGAAGATAAATCTAGTTTTACTTTCTATTTATTGACCCTCGTAATTTGCATTTATCTTGTAATCTTGACTTCTAGCTGCTTTTTCTATTTTTAATATATTTTATTGCCAGTTTTCAATGTTTTTTCTTTATCTATCCATATTCCTTACTCTCTGTTTTTGAGTCGTGCTGTCCAAACATCATTATTATTATTATATATGTATAAAAGTATATTATAAATGGTGAAAGAGAATAAAGATTTCTACTCTGTTTTTAAAGATTGACAACACTCACAATACACATCGCTACAGCAGTGATAATCCCATTCTCTTCTAAATAATCCCGTACAATGCAACCTGTGCGTCCTTTTAGTGTTTTTAAAGGGATTTGTCACATTAGCAGATGATACGATGCTTTAGGCTACAACAGCAAATGTCTCTGCATCTGCTTATTGAGGAAACGTGGCGATTCCACTTGTTACCTCACCAGGCAGCACCCATGCAAAAAGTTCAGCCCGAAAATAGAAAAAAAATGGCTGGATGCTGAACCCCCCCGAGACCCCGCAATGAGTAACCAACAGTACATAACAGCAGTTAACCCCCATGCAGGAGCCAGAGAGAGACAGAGAGGCAGAGACGGAGCCAATGAGCATGTAGCCTGTTGCCTGGTAACTGCCGGCCTGCCTGAATCCCTTCTACACAGAGACAAAGTCGAGAGGAGCTGGAGAGAAGAGGAAGAGGGAGGCGGGGAGGCGGTGAGGGAGGAGGGGGGGGGTTGGATGGAGAGAAGTGAGGAGACAGAGACAGAGGGGGCGGTGATGGAGGGGGGGTGAAAGAGGAGGAGAAACAAAGACAAAGCTGATCCTTCTCAGATGGCAGAACGTCATCAACAATCATATGAGCGAGAAAGGAAAGGAAACAGGAAGCGAAGAGAGGAGAGGAGAGGAAAGGAAAGGAAAATACAGAAAAAAGGAAAGAAAAGAAAAAGAAAAGACGGGAATAGAAGAAAGGATAGAAAAAGAAAGAAAAGGAAAGGAGAGTAAAAAAGGACAAAGTAAAAGAGAGGAGAGGAAATAAAAGAAAAGAAAGGGAAATGAAAGGACTGGAAAGGAAATGAACATAGAGGGAGAACATAGAGAAAAGACAAGGAAAGGATAAGAAATAAGGAAAATAAAGGAAAGAATATTAAAAGAAAGAAAAGAAGAAGAAAAGAAATATGATTACAGGAAAGAAAAGTAAAGGAAGTGAAATGAGAGAAAAGAGAGACAAGAAAGATGAGAAAGAAAGGAAAGAAAAAGAAATGACAATGAAAAGAGAAGAAAAGAAAGGAAGGGAAAGAAAATGAAATGTGAAGAAAGGTGAAGGAAAGGAAACAAAAGAAAAGTACGGAAGAAGAAAGAAAATGACAAGAAAGAAGAGGGAAGGAAATGAAACGGAACGAGAGAAAAGAAAGGTAGAAAAATGAAAGTAGAGAAAGAAAAGGAAAGAAAGACGATTACAAGAAAGAGGAGAGATGGAAAGGAACTGAAATGAGAGAAAACAGAGGAAGAAACAGCAGAAAAGAAAACAAAGGAAAGACAGAAAATAAAAGACAGGAAAAGAGAAGAAAAGGCAGGAAAGGAAGGGAGCAGAAAAATGGAAGGAAAGGAAAAGAGAGAGGAGGAGAGGAAAAGAAAGGAAAGAAGCTGCAAACCAACTTACAATCTGTGTACAAATAACACTGAACGCCAATTTAGCACTGCATTTTTAACCTTTTTGCATGTAATTTAACGCCGTTAGTTAAGTTTAGGCACAAAAACCACTTGATCAGGGTTAGAAAAGATCATAGTTTAGGTTAATAAAATGACACTAAAACACTAAAATGAAATAAAAACATCAAAAATGCTGCATATGACAGTAAAAATGTCCACTTGGTGGTCTTGAGCAGTGCTCTCCTCCTCTCCATCCACCCAACCCGCCTCCTCCTAATAAGCCAAAAATCACCTTATAAAAGGAGAGAAAGTCGTATTATATAACGTCATTTCTCTGGGAAGGATTGACGCATCACCTGCATGCAATTTGAAAAGTGTTAAGTCGTGTTATTTGTGCACAGATTGAAGAGAACGAGCTGGAAAATGACAAGAAAGAAAAGGAAAAGGAAATGGAACGAGAAAAAGAAAGTTGAGGAAATAAAGAAAGACGAGAAAGAAAGAAAAGAAAACGGAGAAGTAAATAAAGGAAATAGAAATACAGGCAAAGAAAGGAAAGGATGTTGAAGCGATGTGAAGAGGCGGCAGGTTAACGGTAAACAGGTTGGCCACATGGAAGAGGTGCATGCTGGGTTCTTTGTGCTGATGTTGCTGCATCAGTAGTCAATAGAAACACATTATCTGTGTCACTGTATCAAAAAACACTCTAAACACAGTCAGGAGAAAGAAGACATTAATCTGTCAATACACTCTCTTATACATGGCTTTTATTCCTTTTTGATATTCATACCATTCAGATAAGGGTTTATTAAAAATAGATTTCCTATTTCTATTCATATATACAGTATTTATAGTATTTTTGAACTAATTTGTAATCTAACATATAGATTTCAAGTATATGTGCTGTTTAAAGTCATAAAGTGACTGAAATGGTTTGTCAGTTAGTTGATTGACAGAAAATAAATAGTAATTTATCAAGAAAAAAGAAAAAGATTTTCTGATTCAAGCTTCTAAGATGTGACAATTAGTTACTTTTCTCAGTTTTCTATCTGTTTTATGTCATTAAAATTGGCTTTAAACACGTGTTTTTATGCTGCAGTGGTTCGTTAATAGTTAGTTGTTTATTCCGCTAGTCAACTGATAGACAATATTTACTGCAAACAATTTTGATAATCAGTTAATCGTTATTTTTCAAGCAAAAACATCAAACATTTGCTGGTTTCCAGTTCCTCAAATGTGAGGATTTGCTTCTTTTCTCAGTTTTCTGTCTCTGCAAATGAAACAATTTATTTTATTACTGTTTTATTGCTATTTGTTTACTATCTGTCTACCTGTCCATACTCCTTTTACTGTGTTTTTTAAGTAGTGCTGTACATTAAACATTATTATTATTTATTACATGATATTATATGATATTACATATATGAAAGTGTATTATAAACAGTGTAAGTAAAAGAGAATATGGATTTGTATTCTGTTTTTAAAGATTGACAATACTCACAATACACATCGCTACAAAATATCAAACACTTGCTGGTTTCAGTTTCTCAACTGTGGGGATTTGCTTCTTTTCTCTGGAGCTGCAACGAGTCTTTTTTAAGGAAAGACATTTGAAGACGTCATCTTGTGATTTGGGAATCAGTCATCAACATTTTTCACAGTTTTCTGGTGTTTTATAGACCAAACAACTAATTGATTAATCGAGAAAATAATCGTAAGATTATTTGGCAGTGAAAACAATCGATAGTCGCAGCTACTTTTCTCAGTTTTATTTCACTGCAAGAGACATAAAAAATTTAATATTTGTGTTTTTGACTGTTGGTCGGACAAAACCAGCATTGTGAAGACGTCACTGGGCTTTTCTTTTCATAGTTTTAGGACATTTTAACCTCCAAATAATTTATTTATGAAATGAAAACATTGGTAATGGTGAAAAAAAAAACGTCAGTTGCAGCCCAATGATGCGAATGGATGGAGAACACTCTGCTCTCCTCCTGCAGGTGAGAGGTGGCGACGGCAGACAATAGCAAGACAGGATGATTAGAGCCATTGAGGGAGGAAGAAAAAAAAGGGGATTAGCAGAATAAAAGGAATAACAGAGCAGATGGGTCTCGTCTGTCTCTCTCGCTCATCTACAGTACAGCAGGCCTCCTCCTCCTCCTCTAAGACACGCTCCTCATATCCTTTTCTGAAATGATTTTCCTGCCATTTTCACCTTGTTCTACCCAGATATCTGTATCTCTTCCTGTATCTCTGACTTGTTGCGTCTCTCTTTCGATGCCCACCACCTCTCCCTCCCTCTGCTCTCCACCCCCGCTCCTGAATGAGGAAGCATGTGTGTGTGTGTGTGTGTGTACTGTATATGTCTGTGTTGTATCTGTGTGTGTGTGTGTGTGTGCGAGTGAAGAACATGTGGGTGCATCCAACTGCACCGTCTATCTCTGTGGGGGTGTGAAATAACATCCATCGCCATGTTTTTGCATTGTGTTGCACGCACCGTGCACCCACACAAACACAAACACACACACACACACACACCTGTAAATGAGATGTACACACCATATTTCACATCCACAGTTTGTATTCATATGATCACAGCAAGCAGTTTGTTTTAGTGTCTGAAAATCACACCTCTATCACAGGCCTCTGACCACACTGTTTGTGTGTTTTTTTAAGCCTCAATCTGGGAGTAAATGAGTAAATCAATGATGGGGAGACCTATATATAGAATAAAACAGAGCAGAATAGAAACTGCGATAATAAGACATGCGTTAGGACAAACAGAAGCAGCATTTTCAGCATCAGAATTACTGCAGGAGTGAAGTTTATCTGTCGCAGGCAGTTAGTCTCTGTGTTGTGAACTCCTGCAATGTCCCCTGCGTGATGAAATATGCATCAACTAAGCAAGTGGGGTGTGAAAGCGGTGGCAAAAAAGTGACACTGTTCTCTGCTTCCATCCAAATAAGGGGTTTTCAAAACAGAACTCAACCACAGACTGAATCTATTCTGCTCTATTTCAACGATCTTGGCCGGATAAAATATTAAATGTGAACATGTGCTGCCAAAACCCCCTGAAAAAAACAACAGACTGCTGCGGTGCTGAATCCATTTAATCTTTTAATCTGTAATTCTTTTTTTTGTTTGGAGGTGGATTCTCCTATGCTTGATGGCAAAGTGTTTACAGGTCTAAAAATGACATCTTTTTTTTGTTTAATTCCCCCGCGTGGCCTCTCATGCGGTGGCAGTGTTTAAATAGCTGTCTATATGTCAGTGGAGATGTTTGAACTGGATTGCCTGCCTCTCTGTGGATCTCCTCCTGGATCTGCTCCTCTGACCACTTTTATTCGGCTGCTTCGGGAGCGCTGCTGCTGCTATTTTTGGAAATGTAGTGGGAGGCTGTGGTCACACCTTTGTACAGGATGCAGGTAAAGAGCCATTTAAACAGAGTTGCCTTTCTCTCTCTTTCTCTCTCTCTCTATTAGTCATTCTCCTTTTCTTGCTTTTCATGTTCATATATACAAAAACCATCATTTACACATACATGCATACAAATATATTTCCTTTGTATATGTACAGTATGTCCATCTGTTAGTGTGTGTGTGTTTGCTGCTGAGAGAATACAAGGAGGAAAGAGCAATGCGGTAGCTATGGAGTCGTATCCATGGTGCCGTAACTATGGCAACAAAGCTTGGAAAGCTAGTGACTTAATTGGCATCTCCGAGGCACTCTGAAACTGTGATCCAGAATAGCAACCCTTGACACACTAATGTTTCCTTCACATGCCAGACAACACTCACGTCATTAATGAGGATGCTAACAAGTTAATCAATAATCCCTTATTGTTTCCTGCCCTTCAGGACAATGTGTGTGTGTGTGTGTGTGTGTGTGTGTGTGTCTATGTAGGGTGAGCGTGTTTGAGTTAATAATAGACAAAGAGAGGGACAGAAACAGAGTCACAGAGGAGGAGAAAATGACAAAAATAAGAGTTTAAGGTGAATAATATCAACCTGAAGTCTTTGTAAAATTACTCACAGTGTCCATTGAAGCTTCTGATTCTTGATTGAGTTGTAGAGAGCCTGCAGAGAAAAACCAGAATATCACATTTTCAGATAAATATGACAAATAGCACACTGGTTCAAGTGAGTTCAATTGCAGATTTGATCATATTTGACAGGTTGGGAAGGTATATTGTGTTTTTTTCTGTGAAAGCTGCACAGTAAGCAAAACTGGCTTCATTCAATAAATTGTACTCAGAGAAATATCATCCTTTTTTCACGCCGCTCAAACTGCCCTTTGCTTGAGCTTAACTAATTTTCTTTGTCAAACAATCCATCAATCATCCGATCAGTCAACCGTCAGTCTATCAGTTACAAAGCCATTATCCCCCCAAGCACCCGGCCTGTCGATGGATAGACGAGCAAATCAATCAGCCAATTAATAATTTAGACTTTGACGTAAACACATCGACCGGCAAAATTAATTTAGAGTTTAGGAACAAGAACATGATACAAAATAGAAAAGAATAGAAACTGTAACATGACGAAAACACACATCTAGAAAATCTATTGCATACAGTTTTGATAATCAGATCGGATTTGCTGCATTTCTTAGTTTTATGTCTCTGTAAATGACAGAAAAATGAAATCTTTGTGTCATGAACTGAAGGTCGGACAAAACAAGCAATCTGAAGACTTCAAGGTGGGTTCCAAGAAATCATGATCAGCGTTCCACATATTCACATATTCTGACATTTTACCAAATAATCAAATGATCAAAAAAATAAATTAGGATTAAACTGATCATTAGTTGCGTCGAGGAGTTGAAAGAAATCCTCTAAAATGCTATGTATCATTTCAAATTACGATAGCGATATACTTCATGATATCATACATTCTCTACAAAATCAATTGATAAACTGTTTATGGATAAAATAACCAGGCAGTTTTTTTTATTTTTTTTTATCAGTTTTTGGCTAATCCATCAATTTGAATATATCTGGTGAATCACGGCAAATGTCATATAAAAATCCAGTATTTCCATAAAGCAGTGCTGCTCAATATCTGATACAACCAGTGATATTGTATTACTGTAAAAGGCAAAGCTACCTCAGTATAAACGGCATTAAAAACTCTTTGACGGTTGATAAACTTATATCTCCCAACAAGGGCTGCAACTAAGGATTATTTTCATTATCGGTTAATCTGTTGAGTATTTTCTCAATTAGTTGTTTGGTCTGTAAAATGTCAGAAAATGGTGAAAAATGTCAATCACTGTTTCCCAAAGTCCAATGTGCAACCTAAAATATCTTCTTTTGTCCTGACCAACAGTCCACACCCCAAGAAACTCAGGGGTGAATTCACAAAGAATAGATTGTGGCCACTGCTAGCGCCATGAACTCAACTCTCAAGGTCCGATTCACAAAAGTTATCACAGCTGGCAGGACGAAGGCAGAGTAAAAGAGAAAACCCCGACCACCGAGGTGCAGACGGACTCCTCAAAACTTCAGGCAAGGCATTAAATGTGACAGAGAGAAACATGTTTGGGATTTAATATCTCAGTCTGTCAGTGCTGTTGGTGCGGTTCAGTTACCACCAACCCTCTGAAGACATTAATAATTTCACTCTGACAGCATGTGACTATTAGCCAACTGGTCTTTGTGAACTGGTTTTTACAATGAAGCTCATTTGCATAGAAAGGGGCTAATTTTGCACTAAATATATGCATATTACCTAATTTAAATACGTGCAAATAGCAAAAGATGCTTTGTGAATTAAACAGTTTATTTTTGTCTTATTTGTGCAGGTTTAGCGGCTGCAAAAGCCGTGCAATCCTTTTGTGAATTCGCCCATCTGTTAACTATCATAGAAGACTAAAGAAATGAGAAAATATTGACATTTAAGAAGCTGGAATAAGAGAATTTTGGTATTTTTTCTTAAGAAATTACTCAAAATGATTATTTAAATTGTTGCAGATTCAACTAACTGATTAATCGACTAATTGTTGCAGCTCTACTGCCTGTCCACATGGGTATTTTAACTGTAGCATCACCAACAAGTTAGCCATATCCCTACAGATGTATTGAATGTAGTCTTCAAGTATGCTTATGCTAATTTCTAAAAACTTTATTTGGGTTATGTTTATGTTTTTTAACTTCACTCTCGCTCTTTTATACCACTTTTCATCCTTTTTTGGGTCACTGTTTCCACTCTCAGGCGAAACACTCTTTTCATTATCATCATAATCAACCCGCTGATAAAAAAAATGAAACCTACAGAAAAATAAGAACACAGCATGGGATAATAAAACAGGATTTTAATGAGGGAGCTGCGTCTCTGCTGTGAAAAGCTTCAGAGACACGGCACATTTGGCTTCAACTCGCTCAAAATCTGTAGTGACAGTCGAGACCTTTAGACACTTCTCATTCAACAGCCCCTGGTGACATTAGCCTGCGCCGGTTGAATGTGATATAGCCACTTGGTTTCACAGCCAGTCTGCAGCGGAGGAGCAGGGGGAGAGAGGACAGCATGAAGCCATCAGACTGCAGTGTTTAAGACACAGTGGATGCCTCTGACAGACAGCTGTGACAGCTGAGGTGATGGAGAGGACACTTACAGGCAGTTCATCACCACCTCGTTCACCTCTGTATTCCTCGTAGACCGAAACCATACATTCCCTCTAACCATGAGGGGGAAGAAACCTCATACTCAGCTGAAATCGATCATTTTCCATTACACTCCTTTGATTAAAGAACTGCTGCTAATGGTCTTCACTTGAATTCTGCTGTTTTAGGGCTTCCAACCTATTATGAATATCATTGTGTTGCATTGTGACTTCTAGTCAAATTAAATTGGATTTATAATGAGTTTGATTCGTTGTGCCTAATCAGGTTCATTTCCAGAGTTTTCTTTGAAACTTGGCCTAATCATGAATACTCATGAATATTAATAACCAGCCAGCCAAGACCATTACAGATTTAGTTCTGGTTTCCCTGCACTCCACTTTAAAATCTTTAGCATTCACACTATGTTTCAAACTAAATGTGTTCATACATTTTAATAATCATGACAGACAGAAAAACAGCTGAGTTCTCCAGGATGCCAGAGTTGGCCGTTTTCAAAGTAGAAGACAAACTGCTTCTGTAGCAGAAATCTAGTCAACATCAAATATTAAAAGTGAATTTGTTGCTGTAAAAAGTGCACTGATCTGCCACAACAGCCACAGATTCTGCCTGCAGACGTTCATCGCATGCAAATGCAGAAAAACTGCTGAATTTTGAAAAACTCGGGTAGTAAAAAGAACTCAAGAGTGTTGGCTAGAGGGCATTTCCCAACAGTACAACCAGAGATGGAGACAATCCAGGACATATAAGTCTTAGACCTACTGGAATATTGTAGGACTGCAATGTGTTATTGCTTTCTGGATTCATAGATTCATCATTTGGGCAATAAATGTCCGAAAATAGTGAAAAATGCCCAAAAGTGACATTATCAAATTGCTTGTTTAGACCAACCAACAGTTCAAAACCCAAAGATACTCAGTTTACATCACAAAATGCAAAGAAAAGCAGCAAATACCCACAAAAGCAGCAAATTTAGAAGATGGAACTAGTGAATGTTTGTGCTTCAAAAATGAAAATAATTTAACTGTTGTTAATAGTTGCAATTTTTCTTTTCAGTCGATGAATTAATCAACTAATCGTTTGAGCTCTAGTCACTAATAATGACGGTTCTAATATTGGTCCACATTACCATTTCCTTTAAGCTTCAAATTTTATTTTTTGATTTTTATATTTTCGTTAATTAAAGTGCTCAATATTACACTGAATTTACACGTACTCCTGTTATCTGAGCATGATTACAATAAAGCACCATGTGACTCCAGAACGACGCATAGGAGCGTTTTCTAATCTGTCGCCTCTATCGGCAGTAATCAGCAGGACATCATTTGTCTGTGCTTTCCAAAACTGTTACACATCATTGTTAAAAAATAATGATGTTTTATGATGTGACAACGCTGTGGTGAAGGTCTGGTTAGGTTCAGGGAAAGTTAGTTTGAGTTAAAATGATCACTTTGTTAAAGTTAGGGAAACAACCTCTTCCACTCACTATTTTGAGTAAAAATGCCTAAAATGACATACCCAGATGAAAATGGCTGCTGAACCACAGTGACTATAAATAAACATAAACATAAACAAGTTCTTGCCAGAAAGGAAACCTCCCAAAGTCCCAAAAGAGATGACATGTTTAGGCATCTCTGGTGCGAACTACATTATGAAAACATTTAAACTGATGTTATTTTTGTAAACACAAGGTCTTCCTGATTACAGCGATACCACATGTGTCCATGTTTACGGAAGAGAAGTGATGTAGTGAGGTAAGAAAGGGATTGTTGGCCAACTGGCAGACGCTGGCGTCCTAACAGAATTAATGAGGTTAAAGTAAGGCGTCCTTCGTTGTCATGGCTACAATAAAAACCACAGGGTTAAGGGTAGGGGATGATCTTAGATATGGAAACTGTCCTGACTCGCAATTAGAAACAGGAAACGAATAGCGGTCTCTTGTGGCAAAGTCCACTGATGGGTTAATGCCTCCATTCACCCTTCTCCCTCCAAATGAGGAAATCTGTCCACATATAAACACGTCATCTGAACTACATCACCGCTCCGGGTCATAATTACAACGGCTGCTGGATGACATCTATTACTCAAATGTAACTTTATGTCATTTTTGGGCAACTGACATCACAACCTGTTGCGTTGTTTTTTCTTGGGAGGACAAGAGCAACAGCAGCAAAACAAACGAGGAACTCCACCTGAGTATCCAACCAATTTTCCTCCCAATCCTGCATAAAATATACAAGTTACAATGATGTGATGTGTTTGACAGATAATGACGAACGTAACCACATCTTTAACATCCAGTTAGCATATCTCCAATGGACAGTTAGTCCAGACTTCCAGGGCTCTCTTGGAAGAACAACAGATATTTCTGTTTTTGAACCACGCTGAAATGATAAATAATAAATATAGCACATTAAAACACTTATGAAATATAGTAGGTAGTAAATGATGCCACAGGGATCATAAACCACCCACTGTCATACACTACACTGATGGTTTTCCCAACTCTATTAAGTTTCTGTTAACGTATAATTGTGCATATACTGTATGTCTATATTTGTGCCTGAGCCAACTGATTTACTGCAAGTGGAACATCTTCATTTAGAAGAAAAAAATCTCCCTCTTACTGTAAATCCTGAGGGAACACACAGCGCCAACAGCAGGGGGACTCTGTGGGTTTTAAGGTAGAAGACTAAAGAGGGATGTAAGTAAATAAAAAAAAAGGTAGATGGAGACAGAGTATAAACCAGAGCATCAGTCAGTCCCATTCGGTTTCGAGGCTCATTGAGAAGAGGATGGATGTTTGTCACCTTCACCTACTTGCTTCATCAACGTCACCAAGTGCCAAGAAAAAAGAGCCACTAGCCTTGAGTGGTGGCTTCACACAATATGCTGTGTTTAGCTGTGATGTACGTCCAATCAGGCCGGGCAGTGAGCCAATGTGTTCATCAACCTCCCCACACTCCAGAGGTGAACGTATACAAACTGATAGGATGGCGAATTAAACAGTAAAAGTAGAATTTCAGAAATTTGCAATGAGGGTTTGTTGTGTATTAAACATTACAACATTTTTAGACAACAAACCCCTACAGGACCATTAATAAACCATTGATAAACCATTATTAATGTTATGTTGGGTAAGATATGATTTGTTATGATGTGTAAAGTAGGAAAAATGATTCATCTCTAGGTTTTGGAGATTGGTTTTGATGATCAAACTGAAAAGCTGCAGCGTTTTTGTGACTTATAAAAGTAAAATTAACAGGAAATAGCTGACAGTTTACAGTACCTTCCTCCTCTTTCTGGCCTGTGGGTGATTCTGTCCGTCCTGGGCCTTGCCCAGCAGGTCTGGAAACACCAGGGGTTTGAGCGAACGTGAGCGTGGTGTTCTGGGATAGCGGAATGGGTCCATCATCCGGAAGTCCCGTCCGTAGCGCACAGTGCAGAGAGAGCGTGAGCGTAGGCGCCCTGCCGAGTGCAGGCTGTTAACACCAATCATAGTCAGAGAGGAAGGTGAACGGTTCGCACAGAACGTTGGACTTTATCTGCCAAAAACGATTCAGTCTGTATTTTTAAGTCCTGCAGATTTTTTTTTTTTTAAAAGAGTTCATCCAAAGAGATACAAAGTGTGACTTGAGGTTGGTTTGATCTGGATTCTGTCCAGTAGGCTGATGTGCCAACAGACAGATGGAAGTGAATTCAGCTGTTACAGAAAGCAGCTGGCGATCAGTAGAGATCGCGGGGGGAAGCAGCACATCATCAGGCTGCTGTCAGTCAGTCAGCTGCTATCAGCGAGCATCAAACCCCAACAGTCTCGCTCCTTAATGTCTTGATCAACGCTCACCAGGCAACACCGGGGTGCCCACCTGACGCTGAATTATTGATAAGACAGCCATGTATTATACATGCATGGAGGCGACTCCTTTGCTGGACGTCTCCTTATGTGAAGAATTTCTTCTGCAGGTGCAAATCGGTCACAACGAACGCAATAAAATCCGGCGCTTTTTCTCGGCTCGTCTATTAAAGTTTAATGGAAAATAAACTGCAGGCTGATGCATAAAACTGTAACTTCTCCAGAAGCGGGTAAACACAGACACACACACACATACACACACACACCCTCTCTACATGGTTTTAACAGGATATGAACCTCTGCCAAGTTACCTGAAGGTGACACCTGTCCAGCTGCCACCTTTTAGTGAACGTCAGTGACAACACTTAGAGATGAATCCTTAAACATGCACTCACATACACACACACATACACAGAGGGAACCAAGCTGACACTCTCACAGATGGTACGAAACACTGGCAGAGGATGAAACAGCTGGGTGCAAAATGTGGAAACAAAGAGGTAAAAAACACACACAGTCATACAATAAGCTCTTTATGCTTATATGAACACAAACACACACAAACCCCCCCCCCCTACACACACACACACACACACACACGTAATAGAGGGAGATACAGAGGGGTGGGAGGGACGGACGGCTGCCCTCAGACTTCAGAGCAGGGATTCCAAAGAGCACCCTCGATTTCGTCACAACCCGAGAGATACGACATAAACAAAATAAATTAAAGACGAAGGGAAGACGACAAAGACGAGGCGGATGAGGATGCAGAAACGCTAAGATTCGGCACAGAAGAAGAATGAACGTTCCTGTTGCTCCCACTGTAAAATGGATACCATCAGTTTTACAGTCACAACGCTGATTGTCAGATTATTTCTCTCTCTCTCTCTCACTTCTCCCTCCTGCTCTCTTCTGTCCATGTGTAGCGGTCCGCTGTCATCGTTCACTCCTCTTCGCCCCTCTCCGTGATCCACTTCTCTCAGTCAGTATTTTCTCTCAGACTCTCTTTGCACCGGTTTTAGTCTCTTCCCCTCACACATTCGGCGGGTGTGGGTGTTTGAGGGAAAAAACGTCGCTCTCCTGCTGCTGCTGCTTCTGCTGCTGCCGCTGATGTCTTTCATACCTTCCCTGTCTCTGTTGATGGCTGATTTATTTATCTGTTGCAAATCTTTTCATCCAATTCAGCGCTTTTCTTTCTTTCCTTCCTTCTCTCTGCTGCTGCTGCTGCTGCTGCCGCTGCGGAGGCGAGGAAAGGAGAGCTGGCTGCCTGAATCGCAGAGCGACAAAGAAGCAGATAGGGACAGTGCTCTCCGTCTCGCTGCCTCCCTCTCCCTCGCTTCGTCAATGCGTACCTCCCTCCCTCCCTCCCTCCTTCCCTCCCTCTCTCCTCCTCCCTCCTTCTCTCAGTCATCACCAGCAAATCACAATCTCCCAAATACCTCTTCCACACATACACACAGGCACACTTTTTTAAAAATATACTTTCGATGGCAATTAGTATTCAGCAGTGGTCTTGACGGAGAGACTGGTAAGGTGAGAGGAGAAAGAAACATGAAGAATCAGCAGCACAGTGTGTGTATATGGAAAGGTGTGTCAGACACAGCATCACTGCTATTAAAGTGTGAATTAAAGGAATAGGTCAGCATTTTGGCAAATTTGCTTATTTGCTTTCAGGGGGTGAGATGAGACAATAGACGTCGGCTTCATGTCTGTATGTTACTACGGAGCTGGATTTAGGACATGGTTAGCATAGCTTAGCCTTGCTTAGCATAAAGACTGGAAATGGGGGAAACAGCTAGCTGGGCCCTGTCCAAAGTTTAAAAATACAACTACCAACACCTCTAAAGCTCACTTAACATGTTGTATCTTGTTGGTGAATGTATGTATAAATGCCGCCTTCAAGTCAAAAGTCAGAGCTTCAGCCTCCTCTGAACGCTTTGTCTGCAATGTTACCTCTACTTCACCCTTACGATGATGTCAGATTGTTCATGCCGTCTGTTCCGTAACCTTCATTGTTAACGTTGTTGCTAAGGTTGTTTCATGGGCTGTTAGCTTTGTCCACTCATATATTTCGGATCGGATTTCAGCTTCAACATGTATGGATGTATTTGAGAAGTTGACATTTTGAGTAAAGAACAAGAAAAAGAGCCAAAATCCAACTACTATTGTTTGTTTACATAGCTTCCGGAGCCAGAGGAAGATTCTGGGAGCTAATCAATCAGAACAGAGTGGGCTCATCGAAAGGGGGGTCTTAAAGAGACAGGAGCTTAAACAGCCTGTTTCAGACAGAGGCTGAACTGAGGGGCTGCATAAAGAGCCAATATACGATGAATAAGGAGTTTTTAACTGTAAATCATACAAAGATATTCCAGTCGAGCCCCAGAACATAAATACAGACCTGAAAATGTGCATGATACGTCCTCTTTAACCAGCACACTAACTGAATTGTAAAAACGGCAATTTCTGGGAGCAGAGGAAGTTACATGATTGAACTACTTCTTGGCACATTTGGGTGCCGTGACGCTGCCGGTTTGGTGCCAAAACTGGTGCTCATCGACCTGGAAACCCGTTAATTAACTAGTTTTAGAACTGTTGTTACAGTAGGTGTATTTATGGAGTTTGGACAGAGTCAGACAGGCAAGAAACAAGCTGTAAACATTATCACATTTTAACTGGATTACCTTGTTAGCAAATAGCTGCCTAGTTTCACATTTTTTGAGTATCTGTCCACCTGAAGAACTCTACTTTTAGTTCTGTTTTGGTCTCCACCTTTAATCCTAACAAAAATATGCGTCTCTTTAGCAGCTAAATGCTCCACTACGGACCCTTTCACACTTACCTTGTTTGGTCCGGACTTTCAGACTTTTCAGTTTGATCTGAACCAAAATTACAGGAGTGAAACCTCCCCCGGACCACGGTCTGGATCATACAGCTGAACCTTAGTCCGACGAAAAGAGGTGGTCTTGGTCCGGATCAAACTGAACAAACATTATTTGGATGGTTCAGACTTTCAGACCAATTACAGGAAGTTCCGGCAGGCTATCATCAGAACCGGAAAAAGAAAAGAGTTGAGCACATGGGAGGAAGAGGAGTCCAAGTTATTAATTGAAATATGGTCCGATGTTATAAAAAGTCAACTGGAAAAGACTGAGAGGACGGGAGAGCAATGCCACCTGAAGACAAAGAAACCGTAGTGTTTATAGTTTAATAACATAATATAGTGGCAACAAAATTAATCTGTTTATTCATCTTTCTCCATTAATTCAAATGGTGATAGAAGGCTACCTGCTCAATTGACAACATGCCTACGTCAGACGCGTTCCCATCTACAAACCAATCAACGTCAAGTATAGAGAGACACAGACCACGTAGGAGATGACGACAGGAAGTAGGTATATCATGTAAAGTTCTTTAATGAGCTCGCATAATTGCAATGTGAAACCAAAACTAAATGTATATAATGTAACAAAACATGAACCTTGGTTTGGACTTTCAGGTGTGGAAGGGCCTGTTATCACTAGCTAGTGGCTAACTGTGTCTCTCTGCTGGATGCTGGATGCTGGCCAGGTGGTGTACAGCAGGTCTATCACTGCCAGAACCAGAACAGTAAAGTTAAAGGCTGTAAAACCAAAACAATAAGCTGAAAGATGCTAAAATGTTCTTTAGAGCAGCGGAAATCCACAGAGTCAGGTGATTCTTTCACATTACATGTAGTCATTTGATCCATTGTTGATATAAAATTATTGATTGTAGCCGTGTGCTTGATATCAATGATCTCATCTCACTCTTGGAAAGAAAGCAAATAAGAGTAAAATTCCCACAATGTTGAACTTTTCCTTTAATTCAGGTCATTCACACCTTTGTAAACACGCACTGTCGATTCTTTCTCCTCTCACCTGTACAAACACGCAGCAAATTATTCAACTATATTTGCACTTTTCCTTTCATTCCGGTCAAATGCCTCTGATGATTAGCTTGTTCAGACTTTAATGTGTTCTAAAAAACTTCACATCTAGCATTAAGCCTACAAAAATTACCTTATCACAGCACAAAGATTTACAGCATTTCTGAGTCACCATGATGGTTAAACCTCACATTTTCTCTGCACTTGCTGAAACTATCCCCACCTCGAATCAAAATTTAAAAAGCAACCACACATAACCTCTGCAGGAACAGTTTAAATGTCTTATCAAGGAGTACAACAAGAACTGACGTGGAGCCAGATCTCAAAATTCCTCTCGGTGATTACAGCAAAAAATAAACAAAAGCCGTAAAGAGACAGAGTGAAAGCAGGAAAGAGAAAGGAGGACGACGGAGAAAACCGAGCATCTGACAGGAACCTTTGCTTACAAGACAAATGAATGAGGTGTTTCCCCGAGAGAAATTTGTCAAATAGAATTATTGACTTTAGAGTGAGTAACAGGGACGGCGTGAAGAGGAAAAAAATCTGAGGCTACAAGAGTGTGACCGGAGATGTAATGACTGTGTCAATCACAGACCAAGGACATTGATAAGACTGATCTATAATCAAGACTAAAATATTCAGTGCTCAGGTTCAAAATGTCATCCTAAATGTATATCAAGCAGACTGAGAGGAAAAGGTGGGAACATTTTTTACAAATCACTTTATCTGCTGTCTTAAAGAGGAGGACTAGCACTTACTCCTTGACACATGATAGTGTGAAAAACACTGGATAAAATTGTACTTTATAACCCTTATGCTGAATATTATATCAGTTTCCATGCTGTGTTTCTGTAATTTTGCTGGTCTATTTCGCACACATCTATTACATGTTCTTATGTTCTCTATTAAATCGAAAATGTTTTAAAAACAAAAGTTAAAGGAAGCGTGAGGGTGCTGTGACACTCTGCTGTTACACCCGCGGCAAAACCCAGCAAGAACAAACATAAAAAAAAAAAAAAAAAAAAAAAAAAGGGGGAACAGTTCCTCCCTCATGACCAGCGTCTGTCTTTAAACATACACCATCAGGATGGACATGTTGGCGAGCTCTGACTCTATCAGGAGGGACAAGAAAGGAACATTATTGAGCTGGAGGAGGGGAGTGGAGGGGGGGGGAGTGGAGCCAACCTTTGACTGTAACACCCAAACAACCTGCATCAAGGCGACATTTCTGTCACCGCCTCTCCGACTGTCTTTGTAGTCTTTCCCTGACAATTATCCTTCCTCGGGTACTAACCGTGGGCGGCAGCAACAGCAGCAGCAGCAGCAGCAGCAGCAGCTTGTGGGCCTGTGGCTGGAAGCTGGAGTCCCATAAAAACCATCAAGCTGCCCCCAAGCAAAGCACTTAACCCCGAATTACTCACATGAAGCTGGGTCACCGCTGCTAACAAAGAGCAGAGAACACCTGCTCACCAAAAGCAAACTGTAAAAAGCAAAATAAATGTCATTTCTGTGTTATACCTTATGCCCTCTATCAGTTTTCCAGTCTGCTGTCAGTCTCCCACTCCCTCCCTCCCTCCCTCTCTACCTCCCTCTCACTCAATATTTCACATCCTGTCTAAATCTCTCCTTCTGTCCCTCATGGAGACTTCAGACAGCTCGGGGAGAGGGGGAGTGAATCCACAGCCACTCGTCTCTGCTGACCTAAGCAGCTGTCTCTTTTTCACACTCGGTCTCTCTCTCAGCCCCCTTTTACCCTCCAATAGTACCACATTTCTTGTTTTTGTTTTGTTTCATTTCAGAGTAGAAATGTGTGAGATTTATGTCTCAATCGATGTCTGCTTTTCTTGCGCTCCATCACCGATCAATGTAGCATTCGCCGCTGTGGACGGCAGGTGTTGGATATGTGTTCCAATAGAGAGAATTCAATTATTTAAGTGGATATATCAAGACTGACCTTTCTTTGATCTATATTAAGCTTATTTTTCTACATTTATCAGCCCAGTTAGATTGAAATATTAAAGATATGAAGAAATAAATCAATTGGGATCATTACGAACACATGTGCAGACTCCATTCTTCTTCTTCTTTTTTTCTCCTGTTCCTGCTTCAGTGCAGCACCTTATGATTTTTGTTAACGGAGTAGAAAAAGGCAGCTGCACTGTTTTACTTACAGTTGATCTCTCAGCAGTGAAATGAAGAAACACAACAGCACTGAGCACTAAACACACGGGTCTCTAACTACCGGCCAGATCCAACCAGCGGGGAATATTTCTAAGGCTCCAGAGCAGCAATTCTTTTATTTCCATTTAGATTTGTGTCTTTTACTTTAGAGTAAATATCCAAACAAAGCAAAATCAAAGCCAAAAACCCAATAATTTAAGGGATAAAAGCTGGTGATACTCTATATTTTTGTTGCTGTCAATGAATCCTATGAAAAGACCAAAACCAACACTGTGTTAGTCCGTCTCTAAATAATTTGCAGTTTCCCTGGTTTGTCTGTGAGTCTCAGCTCTGAAGACATAAAACTTTAAAAACTGGTCACAGTATATAGTTTCATTATATATTTAGATATTCGACCAATCTTTTTTCTCTGATTTCAGCTTCTTAAATGTGAAGATTTGTTGCTTTGTCATATATGACGGTGAACTGAATATCTTTCAGTTTGGACTTTCGTCGGTTGAACAAAAAACATTTGAACACACCTATCTTAGCTGTGGGAGATTATAACGGGCATTTTTACTGTTTTCTGACAATGCACAGGCTAAACGACTAATCAACAAAATAACAGGCAGATTAAGTTTCATTTTGGAACATTTAACCTGGTGCACAGACAGTTTTGAGAGAAGTGGGCTATTCATTATATTTTCATGGAGTTTAATGTGACTGCTTCCTGTATCATCTGCAAGGACGAAAATGTAGTTTTACAGGAGCGAAATTACTTTACACAACAGAGAGGGGCGGGAACAGAGGTGTTGCTCCGCTTTCGAGTCTAAATAGTTGAAATTTATTGTTAAAAACTGATTTTATTTCAAGCGGGCACCCGAGGAGAGAACCTGGCCTGTGGCGCTCAGGTAATTTGAGTTTGAACCTTGACACCTGTTGTGGATATTTCCGAGCGATGTTCAACACTTCAGTGGAGAGAAGCACACGGGAGGCTTTGATGTCTGAGGGCTGAAGATGTTTATGATGATCAAGGAGAATCGTAAACAGCGAACAGCGAATTTGTTGTAACTCGGACGCTGTCTCTTTCCGTTCAGTCTTCTGAAAGTCTGAGTCTTTTAACCCGAGCAGATCGGCCTACAATATGAAAAATGAGTCTAATTGGTTCACTAGTTTCTAAACAAAGGACTGCACTTTACCCGTGATATCTTAAGTCACGTTGCGTTGAGCCTCAGGTCATTGTCAACACATTTTGGCTTCACGTTCCACCTTTCTGTGTCGTCTAGAAGGGTCCTCTCTGGCCTCGGCTTACCATGGCGATGCTGATATACTCCTTATCAGAGAGGTTTCTGCTTTCACCAAAACATCACAGACAGCTGAGGTCTCCAGGAGAGATTAAGAAATACAGCGTGACCTCAAGGCTCAGTTTTGACCCAATTTGTCATTTAATTTGTAACCCCTAAAGACGGAAAATTCCATAACAACACCAATACTGTATTAATAAAAAACAAAACTGTTAACATTTCCTCTCTGAACACACTGAATATATTGTTAAATAAATTCTAAATAGCAACATCTATTTAACGTCCTCCTCTCACGCCTCAGACCTGACCTGCTTGTCTTTGCTCTGGCTGGCGTCGAGCCGCCGAGCACTGGCATCTACACCTCCTGTGCAGATTTCAGACATGCAAGAATGATTTCTACTCCTTCATTTACAAAAACA
Organism: Thunnus maccoyii; assembly: GCF_910596095.1. NCBI lineage: Eukaryota > Metazoa > Chordata > Actinopteri > Scombriformes > Scombridae > Thunnus > Thunnus maccoyii. The sequence goes on from NC_056552.1 coordinate 6,057,398, forward strand.
AGTAAGTCATCCGTCTTTTTTCCCTCACCGTCGACGCTGCTACGTAATCGATAACATCAGTGCACCTAATTACTGTCTGAAGAGCGCGGTTCAGCGTCTGATTGAGCTGTACAACATTTTCATTTCAGCAGAATTCGTTCTCTTGCTCTAATGCGGGCTGGTAACCTACTTCAGTGCATCATTAGTTTCCACTTCAAGCTTTAAGCCCCGAGCAGTGCCGAAGAAGAGAGAGAGAGAGAGAGAGAGAGAGAGTGAGAGGGAGTGTAAACCTATGTGTCTCTAAGCCTCACAATAAAAGGAAGAAACTTTCCTCTGAAGCACTAGTTCGGGCCGGCAGCCAGGACTTCCAGTTCTGCAGGGAGCTGTGTTAGCTACACAGCAGCAGCTATGTCTGTCATGCAGGCTGGTATGAAGGAGTAAAGGATCATCGAGTTGTTATGAAGGCTTAAAAGCTTATTAACGGAGCATCAGGATCACAAGTTATAATCGTTTCTCTTTGCGGTAATTAACCAAACAGTGAGAAACTCATCAGTTATGAAAACATTTTGTCCAAATTCGGAGTCCTGTCAACTTTGACAGAAATTAGTGAGCAAGTAAATGGAAAAACAAATTAGAAATTACGGTAGGTCTTTGGTTGACGGATTTCCACTTCACACTGCAGCTCAATTTTATAGAGATGTTACAAGAAAAACCCCTTTTTTCTGACATGTATTTACAATTTAGAAGTAAAACATACTTAATATCTTGATAGGACAAACATAATTCAGAGTTTAGTTAAAATATAGGCTCGCATTTTTCAAGTGTGTCTTAAAACAACAGTCAGGTGTCCGTATTAACACTGATCATTCCTCCTGTTCATACTGGCTATTAAAAGATCCTTCAAATGTGCTTTCAATGGAAGTGATGAAGTCCAAAATCCACAGTGTGTCATTTAAAAGTTGATGTAAAGCTTATATGAGGCTTCAGCAGTCTGAGTTAGTCATATCAAGCGGATATCTGACACATTTACCGTCTTTTTAGCCTCAGATTCCCTCTTTGTGTTTCCTTGGACAGTGTTTCCCTGTTGAGCTGCAGGTGGAAGTATAGTAACAAAAAGAAGGACAAAACATTCAAGCAGTTTTTCAACATTAGCCTTCAATTTTGCCGTTTAATATGACAAACGTCAGCGGCGACAGATCACATAATGGGCTAAAATTGAATTTGGCTATAGTTGGATTTGTGTTTTCTTTACAGGGCCAAAGACTGTTTGTAACAATCAGTGTTTTTTTTAGTTCCCACAACTCCAACAGAGTGATGCATTTTCTCTCTCTCGCTGATAGCGTCATGTCCATTTCAGGAGTCATATTCCCCCAGTTAAAGTTTCATTTATACTGTATCAGTAGTTTCCGTTTATCAACTTAATATTTTTGAACCAGGACATTCAGTTTTTGGATCAAGTAGTGTGTAAAATAAGGTTTAATAAATTTAGTGGCTGTAGCTCTGTTATGTCAGATTTAATCAACATTTAGGTAAAATTAAGTATCTAATTAATCGGACGCAGTATCGGCATTTACTTGTTATTTAAGGGGCTAAAAAAACTTCCCTAATCTAAATCACTTTATTTGGAGTAAAACTGAAAGTGAGAACATCTGAAACGCCAATAAATCTCTTATTGAACAGGAAAAGTGTGTGTATAACCGGTACAGTAGTTCAACCGTTAACTTGTTGAGTACAATGTTGGAAATGCTGGAAAATAAGACCCTGCTTGTAATAAATCATAATTATCCTGGTCAGTTATTTCAGAGACAGGAGTATCTACTTTGATATTACAAATATGTGATATGAACATGTTGCTGATGTTGACTGGCTTCTGTACTCAGAGTATAAGCAGCCTGTCAGCCTGTCACGTCTCTGTTGAGTGATAGTCTTGCGTGGGGTAACTGGGGGAGGAAATATCCTCTGGAGTACATTAGGATAGTTTATGGCCTCGTTATGAATCCTAGAATGGGAAAACACTGATTGAGACAAACAAGCATCAGTACTCGAATGGACAGGCGCATGTAAAACCTCCATCAAGTATCAAGTTACCGGTGGGATGTAGTGACATTTACAACCATCCAGTCAGTTTAATCATGTTGTCATCTTCATGTTTCAATGTTAACATTTGTTTTTTTTTGTATTGAGGAACATTTCATTCATCTTTTATGTTATATTTATACCAATTATAAAACTCTATGATACTACAGCTGTAAAGGCTGCAAGAAAGTTGAACATACAGCATGGAAAATAAAGAATTAATGCTCTTCTGCTTAAGGACAAAACAAAAACATTTAACTATAACTTCAGGCTAGAAAGTCAGTTGCTTAAAACTTCTCAACGGCCAAATGGATTCCCCGACCCTTTCTTTAGTACTTTAACAATGCAACCGAAGCATTTTAGCCTCCTTTAGCTCATTGTTTTGCTTTTCCTGGACGGCAACTTTACTCTTTACATTCACTGCCACTGTTCTCATTCCCTTTTTTGTCCGCAGCAGGCAGCTGTTTTTAGCAAAAAGCTATAAAAACTACCAGTACACAAGTTAGAGTTGCAAATTAGCAACTAGCAAGTGAACATAACTGTGTGTTAAGCAGCTGCTATGTTCTGTATGCATGAAGAGCTGCAAGTTTCCCTCAGAGGTTAGTGGAAACTGAAAATACAGTGGAAAGGAGAGCTGGATGTGTAAATATGCGACTGTTTGCTAAGAAGTTCGTCCTATAAACTTAAAATTGATAATATGTCAGTATTAGTGACACAATGTGGTTACTAATACTGACATATTGCAGGTTAAACTGCAAAATTTCAGGCTGACATCAACTAATTTCAAAGGAATTAGTGTATAATTACACTTTAGCGAATTGCAGACAATTGCAATTTTTTTGACTGTGCTGAAGGAACAAAAAGGTAAACTATGCAGGAGGAAAAAATGGAGGGAGCTGTGCCCCACAAAGTAGTGACGGCACATCCCTAGAGCGGCAACGATTAGTTTAATCAATTTGTCATTTGTGGAAAATTAATGGTGAACTATTATGGTAATGGTTGTACTACAGTAATTATAGTATATAATAGGAGAGCAGTAATTATTTGCCAAACATTTGCTGGTTGCAGATTCTCAGATTTGAAGCTTTTATGTGTCATACATGACAGTAAACTGAATATCTTTGACGTTTGAGGACCTTACCTTGGGTGCTAAGAAATTATAACAGGTATTTTTCACTATTTTCTAACATTTTACAGACAAAATGATAAATGAAAATGAACTGTGCCACTTTCTGTTGAGACAGGCCCAAATGTACTGTACCATGTAACAGTCGTCATCTGGTTTCAAATCTGTTAAATCACCTTTTTCACGCATAATCTCCTTATTTAGCTCCTCAATTTCCCGTCATTATGAAGGTAAAAAAAAAAGCAATAAAAAATCTTGAAAGAAAAAGACTTTCCGGCTATGACTGCAGTGTGCCGGGAAGTGTTTAAGAGAGGGTTGTGAAGCCAAAGCTTAACACACTCAGTGCAGGAGATTGCTCCATTTTGCTCGTCTATTGTGGTGTTAATGGAAAACATATCACCGGGTTTAATCAAAAGAGGCTGCACTGGTGAGAAAGAGAGGGAATAATTGAGAGAGAAGAAGAATCAGTGACAATTGAAGAAGTTATTGAGGAAAATAAATTAAACAAAAAAAAAAAGCTAGGAAACAAGACAAAAAAAGAGAGAAAGAAGCTTAAGAGGGAGAACAGTCTACCTGAGGAAGGGAGGTGGTAAGAGGTGTCATGGGGATGCAAAGCCCCTCTCGTTATTTTCCAGTCCACCAGGCAGCTGATTTCTGTTTTAGCTACAGGGCTCAGTGGTTCAGCAGGACTCCAGTGTTTCCTGTCCGTCAGAGTAAAGCTTCAACATATGGCCCACTGTGACATAATCACATTGTCCTGTGCTTTATGATGAATGTAGCCTGCGTTCATGTGGAGCTTTGATTCGATTAAGATTTTAATAAATGTTTCCAAAATGTTTATGTGAACAACTGCATAAAATGCATCATTTAGTCTCTACAACTCTGCTCTGTTTAGTTATTTTATAACAACGTTGATAGAAATAAGGACAGTATGTTAAAAAGCACGATAATTAATTCATAACTAAAATTGCGTGTAAATCATTTTTTGTGAGGTCAACGTTTTCCCAATGGTGACAAGTAAATTTGGAGTGAAAAATTTGGCACTTCTTGTGATAGTTGTTCACATGACAAAGTAATTATTAACTAATAAAAACAGAAACATACACAACCTTCTGTTGTGCAATCTGATAGTGAATCAATATTTGATCACAGTTCCCAAAATACATTATGATTCTTCAAAAGGTGATCTGTCTTTTTTTTCCAACCCTGTTTCTTAAAAATTACATTCATATGCAAATACTTTGCATTAGCAAATACTGTACATTTTGTAGGAGTAGGTTAACATTTTTTTTTTAATTTTTTTTTTTTTTGAAATGTCGCTGTAAAGTATTGGGCCAAGCTATATATCGAATTAATTTGATTGATTCATTTTTTTTGTGTGTGTGTGTGATGTGTAAAATGTCTAAATTGTGAAAAATTTGTTATTACAATATGCACAAAAAGGTTATTTTAGTCAAAAAGTAATGTAGATGATATATTAGATTAGCCGTTTTGATTCTATGACATCATTAGTTACATTTCATGTTCACTTTCTGCAGTTTACAGGACTGTAGTGACTCCAGGCGGCTAGCTGTCCCTGGCTATCTCATGTACGAGAGGAACAGACTGAAAATGACAGCACACTGGTCTGTGCTCTCGGTTTGTGTTAGCTGACGAGGTATCATCTCTGGTTCGGAGAGTTGAAGCGCTGACAGTTGACTGAATAGTGTGCAGATTCTACTTAGTCCGCCTCAACCTGCTGGGTAGCTAAAGCTAGCTAGCAGTTTGCAGATATTAGACTGTTTTCTTAAGAAAGACAAACAGCAGGAGATCATTTAGTGCACAGACCTTTCTGCCCATAACCCCTAACCTAACCCAAACCATAACCCTAACCCTAATCCTAATCCTAACCCTAACCTAACCTAACCATAAAACTAACCTGACCCTAACCCTAACCCTAACCCTAACCCCTGAGGCATCTGGTACTGACAGTCAATACCTTTGTGGGATAACTTGAATTTTTATGTGTAATGATGACAACCTTGCAGGTGGTGCAGGTCTTTTATTATTCTTGTCTTAAAAAATATGTTTCAAACCTGCAAAAAATAAATAAATAAATAAAATCGTGAATGAACCCCAAGCTTAAAGGCATACTGAGCAGGATTTATTATTTTAAGAAAAACAATGTATAGACTCATACAAAAATAATCCCTCTCAATCATCACTCATGACCCTCTAGAAGTGTGTGACAGTGTATTTATCTGCAGAGACTCTGCCCTCTGCCTGTATTTTCTTATTTTCTTATTATTTTGCTGTGTTTCTCAGCGTCAACCTTTGGGCAGTGGGTGTGTAGCCCCCAGCCAATAACAGCAGGGTGTGAGGTCGGGACTGGTAGCGTGGCAACCAGGTTACATCTCTGTCTCCGTTTCTCTCCTCTGCTCCGCTCCGCTCTACTCTCTGTCTCTGTGTGTGTCACGGATACATAAAGAGCTGCAGGTCTGTGTGTCTGCTCGAGCGAGGGCGGGGCTGAGTTAAACACACGCAGAGCAGAGAGGCAACAACAGACAGGATGAAGCTCTCTATTCACACAAAATCTGGCAATGCGGCACTGTCCTGCAGGGTTGTGCGGAGGTGTGTGGAGGTGTGGGTGTGTTTATTTGTGCTTTAGAACATAACTGCCGTGATCTGAATCACAGCTTTGTTGTTGCCAGCGCCTCTCGCTCCTTTCATTCACTCTCTAGCTTGCTTGACCACAGCTGCTCTCTCTCTCTCTCTGCTCTCAGCTCGCTCCGGTTGAGCCAGGGAGGAGGGGCTATCTTTGAATGCTGTTTGTTTACAAACATCAACCGACAAATCCTGCATAGTATATCTTTAAAAAAAATGAGATTTGATTTTCTGGCCTGATCACACAGCCCCTACTCTAAATATCAATGTGTCTATCTATCAAGATGTCAATTTTCACACCTTGAGTGAAGACATATGATACCTTTCTGGCAAATATACAAAGATATTATTATTTGTTGTATACTGATAATGAAAATAAACCACTTTCAACATTGAGATAAGGGAGGGAGAGAAGGATGGTGGAGAAATGAAGGAAAGATGCGAAAGAAGCAAAATGTCTGATATGATGTTGTGTCAAAATGGTAACAGAGGAAACGAGCGCTGAGTCTGGATGCATGGGTGTGTTGAATGAGCACAGGGGGGGAAAATGAGAGATTTCTGTGGCTCATTCCTAATGTATTTACAACATATACAAACACAGATACCAGACATGAAAGGGGAAATGGGAACGCAAGAAAATGAGTGGAGGAAATGAGGAATATGGGGATGGCTGGGGGGGAGGAATGATAAGTCATTTCGTTGGAAATGATGGAGCGATAACAGAGAAAAAGAGAGGAGAGAAAAACAGTAAAGGAAAGGTAAGGGTACTGGAGCAAGGTTCAAACTTGGCCTTGTTATAACCTAAATGGGGATTAATGCTTCACCAAATGAACAGATTGTGGCACAAAAACTAGCTTTAAAAATACAGGAACTAAATATTCACAACTACTAAATGCCAGGTGTGACCATTGTGAAGATAATTGAACCAACTAGCTTGATGAAAACTATCAAACTAAGGTAATATGGAATATGACTGACATATCTGACCTGACACTTGATTGAAATACTGTTTAATAATGACGTTCACTTTTGTATTATAAGTGCAACATGCATCGGCCGCATCACTTGGCATTGCATGAAGGTACTTAAGCCAATGTGATGAAATTTTGTGATTTTCTACGAGCTGACCTGCCTTACAGGGAACATTACATGCTTTTTGTGATTTTCTGTCGTTCATATACTGTTATGATGTTGGATGTTAAACATGGTCAACATTCCAAAACTTGAGGTGAACATATGTAAAAATGTCACCTTCAAGTCAAAAGCCAGGGCTTCAATGTGCTCTGAACGCTTTGTTTGCAAAGTTACCTCTACTTCCCCATCAAACTGACGTCAGGTCGTTCCCTAATTCTCAAAAAACAGCCTCCGTTCTGTAGTCTTTGTTGTTAAGATTGTTCCATGTGTTGTTCATGTTGTCCACTCGCATATTTTAGATCAGATTCGCACTCGAACATGTATGGATGTATTCGAGAAGCTTATATTTCGAGTAAAGAATGAGAAAAAGACGCAAAAACCTACTACTATTGTTTGTTTACGTAGCCTCCTGAAGCTGACCAATCAGATCAGAGTAGGCTCATCAGGAGGCGGGCCTTAAAGAGACAGGAGCTAAAACTGCCTGTTTCAGACGGAGGCTGAACTGAGGGGCTGCATAAAGGACCAGTATAAGATAAATAAGGAGTTTTATTAAACTGTAAATCATGTTGATATATTCCAAGTGAGCCCAAGAATATAAATAGAGATCTGGAAATGTTCATCATATGTCCATACATAAGAGTTATAGTGTGCTGCCCAGTGTCGAGTGTCAAAAATAACATTGACTTTAAAGAGCACAACAATACAATATACCTAAAATGACAAAAAAAAACCTTCTTCCAGTAACTAAATGACCAAACAAGGTTGTTAATGCTGAATAATCTGACACATCACTCTCAATCTAAACTACATGAATACTATTACAGTAATTCCCAAACACACACATTTCTGTGTGAATTAATATATAAACAAAACAAAGCCATACTTACACTGCAGTACAATTAAATATCTCTTGGCTACCTGAAACTGTTACTTGTTAAAGATGATTTTTGCTGGATTAACTTCCTCTTTACATATCTGACTGCTTTCACTGTAACTGAACAGCGCTACAGATGTTTTCAAAGGATAGTTTGACATTTTTAGTACAAAATTGCCTCGTTAGTGTTTCCTTGCTGAGCTGCACTGGAAGGAGAGTAGATTTATACTAAAAAAGACAGCGACATGATTTGACTAACTCAGACTAATGAAGCCTCATATTACTGTAGCTTTAGCTGAACTTAAGAATGTGATTTTGCAGGAAGGGATCTTTTCACAGGAAGAATAATTATAGCGACAAATAACTCTTTAAATGTTTCAGCAGATAACTTTATCTTGTAAGATTTTAAGATAGACTTTCTGTGCAAACTTAGTGATGCAACACAAACCAGAGGAGAGGACAGAGAGCTTTAGGAAGGAGAAGAGATGACAGTTTAGGAGGGGGGGGGGTAGGAAGAAGAGAGAGCAGAGCAGGGTGGAGGTGAAAGAGTGTAGATAAAGGTAGCAACGAGACACAGTCTAGAGACAGAGATTAAACTGCACCAGAGCTAAACAGAGGCAAGATAAGGAGCAAGTGAGAGCGGGCAGGCAGAACATTTACAGAGTCAGAGAATAAGGGAATGAGAGAGAAAGAGAGAAAAGAGAGTGTTTGTCTGCAGGGTAAGAACGAGGAGAGAGAAAGGGAATAAAAGAGCGTGAGCTTGTGCAAAGTGGAAGGCATGATTAAAAAGACGACGTTTCTGGATCTATACAAGCATTAATAAAACAGCTAATGCACGTCTGCGGGACTGTGTTTCTCTTTCTGTCTTGCTTAGCTTGCGGTCACATGGCCTCAGCGTGGATACTATCTGCCCTTAATAACAGCTTTTCATTTCAGAATTAATTCCCGTCATTTCAGCAGAAGGACGTGGCCTCTCTCTCTCTCTCTCCTTCATGCATTATAAATACCCCATTACAACTTGTTGACTTGCACTCTGGGGCCCTGTGGCATGTTGACGGACCACTCAGCAGACAAAACTAATCAACGACATCATCATTAGGTGCACCAATGGACAGGCAACCCACATTGATTGGGTTATTTTGCCACATCATGTGGCCCCAGGCCTCTGTCTGAACCCCGTCTGATGGTTCACAATCTATCGCAACCAAACTCAACTGGGTTAAACTAGCCTAATCTAATGCCGTTGAAGTCATTCACAGATACCCTGAGGGTTTCTATGTCTCATTCTTCTTGTCTCCAGATCACAAAACAATTATTTTCCCAGCCCGCGCTATAGCTGGACTGTACCAGGAAGTGGCAAGCCCAGGCAGGCCTCTGATTGGAGGCCTCTGGAGATGAGGTGAATGCCAGCTGGCAGTGAGCGCGGGCCAGACAGCCAAGCTCAGTCACACAGATCTGAGGGACAATACAGTGCTGGCACACACAGTCTGCTCTCCCTCATTTAGAATGTGTGTCTGTGCATGACAGCATGTGCATGTGTGTGTGTGTGTGTGTGTGTGTGTGTGTGTGTGTGTGCGCGCACGTATGCTATTTTAGACTTGAGAGTAGCTTACTTTAAGCAGATCTTTGGCAAAATCTTGGCCATCGTTCAGTCCTTCCAGGTTGCTGATGAACTGTGGGCACGACATCCTCTTGCCAATGTTCTGAAAACAGAGAAATAGAAATTCACCTGCATTTCATACACACTCTTAATTTAACACTGCCTGATGTGGTCTATTTTAATTAACTCAGTCAATTAATTTTTATTTACTTTTCTATTAAAGGACAGATTCACAAAAAAAGTGTGTCTTAAAACAACAGTCAGGAGCCCAAATGAACATTGAAACATGTTTTTCTTGCTGTAATCATTCCTCCTGTTCATACTGACCATTAGAAGATCCCTTCATAATGCACTTACAATGGAAGTGATGGGGGGCAAAATCAGCGGTCCTCCTTCTGTGCATAAATGTATTTAAAAGTTTCAAGCTTCAGCTGTCCAAATGAGTCAAATCAAGTAGATATCTTTAAATGTTACAGTCTTTTTAGTGCCAAAGTCCTTCTTTTTGTTACTATACTTCCACCACAGCTCAACAGGGAAACACATAGAGGAAATTTGATGCTAAAAAGACTGTAAATGTGTCAAGATATCCACTTGATATGACTAACTCAGACTGCTGAAGTCTCATATAAGCTTCACATCAACTTCTAAATGCATTTTTGCACAAAATGACTGTGTGGACACACGGTGGATTTTGGCCTCCATTTAGCCAGTATGAACAGCAGGAATGATTACAGCGAGGAAAACCTCTGTGACTGTTCATATGGACACCTGACTGTTGTTTTAAGACAGGCTTGAAAAAATGTGAAGCTGTCCTTTAATTTAAAAGTGTGCACCTTTCTCTATTGTAAGTTCTTATTTCCTGTGTAAGAAGAGCTGATAGAGAAGATCAGAAAGTCTGGAATTAACTGAGCTGAACTAAAAAAGTAGTCTCACCTCTATCACGGTGTTTTTATTTAAAGACACTCCAGATTGACACATATTATGATCACAGCACTGGAAAGATTTAAAGACGAGTGATTTGAAGGTCAGATTAAAAAAAAAAGGATGATGATGACGATGATTAACACAGAATAATTTGTCAGAACAGCTGGTATGATGATGATAAGTGATTAGTGATGAAATTATTAGTCAGTAGGGGCTTGGCATCAAACAAATCAAAATCACTAATTTTAGACTAATTTTAGGCAAAGTTCTTGCACAACTGCTTGTGTTTAGATAACACTTAACATTTGAGGAGTTTTTTTTGTTAACTGAAAATATAGTTTGTAGAAAAACATAAATAACTGTCAAAGTTAAGTACATAATAAAGTACTGGTTTGACAGCTGTACTGACATTCAGATATCGTATTGACACTAGATTCGACAATCGTCTTGATACTCTACCCTAATTAGTCGATTAGTCAACTATAATTACAATTGCAGCATTTTCGATAACGTTATTTATAACTAAGGCTGTGCAATGATTATTTTCATTATCTATTAATCTGTAGATTATTTTTTTAATCAATCTTTTGGTTTTTAAATGTCAGAAAATACTGAAAAATGTTAATCACAGTTTCCTGAAGTCCAGCGTGATGTTTTCAAATTGCTTGTTTTTTCTGACCAACAGTCTAAAAACCCCAAAATATTCAGTTTACAACCCTTTATGATAAAGAAAAGCAGTAAATCTTCACAATAAAGAAGCCGAAAACAATTAGTGTTTAGCATTTCAGTTAGAAAAAAATGACTAAAACAATTCATTGATTATCAAAATACTTGTAGATTAACTTCCTGATTTGCTCCTTTTCTCTGTGTTTTAAATGACTGTAAAACTTCACAATGTTGGTCGAGCAAAACAAGCAAATCGAAGGCGTCACATTGGGCTCGGAGATGTTATGATGGACATTTTTCACAATTTTCTGTCACTTCAGAAATGACTGATGGATGAATCAAAAAATAATCTGCCCTAATCTTGTTAAAAAGTCTCAGCATGTATCAATCAGTTCCTACTCTCATCACGACGATCATGATCAGGAAGGTAGTGATGATCACAGTCACAACGAAGATCAAACTAACAGTATATCTGTTAACATTTAATGAAACTTTCCTGACCCGATCCCTTATCCAGTCACCTCTACAGCCACTTTAATTAATCATTCATCTGCAGAGCTGCACTATCACAGAGAGCAGCCGCCAGTGGCCCAGATTTGCAAAGTGAGACTCTGACTATAAAACTAGCAGATTAATGATGGTGAAAGAAGCTCAGCAGGCAGACCTGCAGATCCAGATCAGCTGGTGATCAGGCTGAGTCTTACAGTCCCAAAATCTCCAGAATTAATCAAAAGAAGCTTTGAGGAGAAAGCAGCTTTTAAAACTTTTCTTTTCTTTGTTTATCTTTTGTCTGTCTGCAACACCTGCAGTACAGTGGAAGATTTTACACACTAATGTACACAATCCACGCACACACACACACACACACACACACAAACACACACACACACATGCGCACACACGTTTTCTCACCTACTCAGACATACAATCACACACAACTTACTTGACCATGCAAATCTGTGTTCAGCAGCATTACAGCACAGGTCAGAGTGTGAACTGCATCTAAAGGATGAAAACATTCCAGTTAAACATCATCTCTGAGACACAAAACTAGCTTTGGTTTGCTGTCAACTTACAGATACTTTAATGTAACATATGTCAATGAATGTTACTATCCACCACTAAACTAAATTAACATATTAAAAACATGCCTGGATATATAGCTAGTTGGAGTAGAGAGTATTAAAAGTTAACCATACTGGTTAGCATACTCATTAGTCATTAGCTCTGACTAGCATTGCTGTGCCATACTTTCCATAGAACAGATTAAAGGACCAGTGTCTGAGATTTAGTCACATCAAGCAGTGAGGTTGTATATTGCAACCAACTGAATACCCCTCCCTCTCCCCTTCCAAGCATGTAGGAGAAGCTAAAGTGGCTCCAAAACTTGTGAAAAACACAAAAGACCCTCTCTAGAGCCAGTGTTTGGTTTGTCCATTCTGGGCTACTGTAGAAACATGGTGGTGGACTCCGTGGAAGAGGACCTGCTCCCTATGTAGATATATAGATAGATATATAAAGGGCTCATTCTAAGGTAACGAAAACACAACAATTCTTATTTTCATGTGATTATACACTAATTAAAACATATTAATGAATATTATTTTCCATTTCTGCCAAGTCCATTCTGCTAGTTGCCACTAAATTCTACACACTGCACCTTTAAACAAAATGATTTAAAAAAGACAAATAATAAAATAAATAAAAATAAAAGTTCATGGGTTCATTAAATATTTAGGAATATTGTCCACTTTCTGTTTCTGGCAGTGAGAACACTCCCCTGCAGTACTTACCCTCGGATGGCATGACTTTGGGGTTGCAGTCGAAGTAACGCCTAGAAAAGTGTGACAGCACCCGCTCTCTCTCCTGAGTCTCCCCCATGAGGGCAAACTGCCTGAGGAAAGACCTGCAGCCACAGACACAAGGACGGTTATTTAATCCGAACATGACCTGCTTCAAAAGCAATAACATTCTTTTCTTTATGGTACCATGTCCATACATGTAAACATTTAAAAATTGTGAAGGTTTATTCAGATTTATAGCTGTGTGTCACCATCAGCTTACATACATCAAGAATTTAAAACATATGCAGGATTACTTGTACTGTATATGACCGCTTTTATCCTATTAAATGTTTAAAAATATGTGTTTAGATTACGCCATTTCAAACAGAAGTTGTCATAAATTAAACTACTGATGTCTATTTTTATATATTTACATGTAATTAATTGCCAGGGGTAGAAAGTAACAAGAAACTTGTATTTCACTTATTTTATGCGAGTTTAAACTACTCGTAGCTTAATATTGTACTTAAATTTTATATTTTATATCACATTCATCTGACAGCTTTGCAAGATTAGAATATTTTATATCCTAAACATATGATCAATTTATAAACTAGGATGCATTTACAAAAGTGAACTTACAGAACAAACATTTCGTCTGATAATACTTCTGTACTTTTACTTACTGTAAGTAAACCTTTAGTATTTGTCATGGTACTTTTATTGGACTAAAGGATCTGAGTACTTCTTCAATCACTGCTTACTAATAATTAACTAACTCTGGGGGAAAAGAAGATTTAAAACCACAAGGTAGTGCTTGTTCTTTAGCAAGTTACCACAGTTATACCCCAGTTTAACACTGTTAAACACTGAATACACTGAGTGCATACAATTACTTACAGTATACTGTAAACAGTACAAACCATCACCCTAACTGCAAGGCCGAAGCTGCCCTCTAGAGAGCAGTGTTTAACAGTGGAGAGCATTCATTACATTTACACTAAGAAAGATGGTATTAAGATATAAAAAATACAGCTTTTCATCTAACTGATACTTCATCAAAGCAACCATCACACAGAGGGAAGGACTGAGACAGGATGTTTTGTCCACAGTCACAATTACAAACATGTGGACTTTCATTTTTTAATCATAAGACAGTTTTTTTTAGGGAAAATACAAGAACATGCAGACAACGGGTGGTTATTTGCCTGACATTCATTTAACATTTAGCAATTATCTAGCATCATTTTATGTGATCAACAGGATCGCAGGGAATAGTTTATTGTCTGGCAGAGCAAATGTATTGATAAACTATTAATATTTGTATAATTATTTGTACTGACAAATGTCCAGTGTTTTGTTGATTGTATACTATTGTTCTCACCGCAATGCTTGATCAAGAGCGAGGCCTGTGAAGTTGAAGAAACTCAGATATTCTTCTGCCACCATACGGCTAAAGTCGTTACTGTAAACAGTCACACAAATATTATATTATTATAATATAGTAATGATGATAATATAAGGAGGAATATAGTAATACAAAAAAGAACATAGGAATAAGAGTCAGACACTCAAATGCTAGCTTTCTCAGCTCAGTGAATGGTCTCACTTTGGGCTGTCAGTCAGTGTGCACTGGCACAGTCAGCTTGAGATGTAGACCGGAGGCCACAAAGAAAAAAAAAGAAAAAAGCAAGAAAAAAGAGGAGATTCCCAGGGTGCATCTGTCAGAAAGTGAGGAAACCCTTTAATCCCAAATTCTTTCTCATGCACGAGCAAGCAGCTGACGGACTGATGGGCTGATGGAGCAGCACAGCACTGGAAGAATGCAGATCAACTAAAACACAGCACTACTTTACGTAGGCAGAATTTAAAGTGACTTTAATAATAAATACAGTAAATGCGCAGGAAACTGAATGTGTCATGGCTCTAATAGATTAGCATTCATTAAATAAACATATGATGCAGTAGAAAAGGCTCTTTTTTCAATAACATGCAAATTACAGTACAGTGTTAGTGTACTTATAATGCTGGTTAAGAGGAGTACTGCAGTATATATTTTGTCTTTAAGATTAGTAGGAGTACAATAAGTATTAATATTGATACTGTAATATTTTGTGGAAGATGTTGAAATAATGAGGGCACTTGTATTAGTAGTAGAGATAATTGTTATTCATGAATAAACAATGATAAATTGACACCCAGGTAGAAATAACTACAACAACATTACAACATTTCTTAAGATATTTGATGTATGCTTGCTACTTGGTGGGTGCCAACAGTCTAGCTTGTGTGTAAACATTAGCTTACCACTTAGCATTTTCCAACTGGTAACTAATATGTTGCTAGCTTTTGAGACATTGCTAATAGTTGGGTGTGTAGCAGATGGATGCTAAATAGTTTCTGAGGTGTTACAAGTGTTTCTTATGTGGTAGGTAGTTGGTTGCTAAGGCGTTGCTGGGGTAGTGGATGCTATGGCTTTCAGGGCTATTGCTAGGGCTTCAGTAGGTGGTTACTGGGCTGTTCAAAACGGTAGCTGGTTGGTTGCTAAGGCATTGCTAAGGTGATAGTAGTGATTTCTATGGCTTTCAGGGCTATTGCTAGGGCTGCAGTAGGTGATTGCTGGGCTGTTCAAAGTGGTAGCTAGTTGGTTGCTAAGGCATTGCTAGGGTGATAGTAGTGGTTGCTATGGCTTTCAGGGTTATTGCTAGGGCTTCAGTAGGTGATTGCTGGGCTGTTCAAAGTGGTAGCTAGTTGGTTGCTAAGGCATTGCTAGGGTGATAGTAGTGGTTGCTATGGCTTTCAGGGCTTTTGCTATGGCTTCAGTAGGTGTTTGCTGGGTTGTTCAAAAGTAGCAGCTAGTTGGTTGCTAAGGTGTTACTAGGTGGTAAATATGGTTTTCATGGTGGTTACTAGGGTGGTTGCAGTGAGTGCTAGTGCATTTCCACGTGACTGATAACCAGTTTAATCTTTTTGGGCCGTTGCTAAGACTTTCATAGGTGGTTGCTAGGGGTTTATGGACAGTTGTCTAGGCATCATAATGTAGTTGCTAGGTGGCTGCTATGATGTTAACGTTCAAAAGCATTGAGTTGGATATACATTGACCTGGATGGCTGAGAATCTTCACAGACTATGGTGTTACCCGGGAGTTAATAGGTGGTTGCTAGGGTGTTTGGGATGGTAGCTCTGATAGAAAGCACACATAACAACACCTACATAATAACCTCACAACACAATAACTCTCTAGTAGCTCACTTCTTGCTGAGGTGACGCGCCACATCAGACTTCCTGAAGCCATCCAAGTTGAAGAGACGTTTGGCCAAACGTTTGGCGGCCGCCACGTCGGCACGGTGACTGCCATTGGTGAGGGTGTCACTGCTGCTCAGACCCAGCCTGTCACTGAGGTCCTGGTCCAGTTCCGAATCTGTCGCCAGGCGGGCCTTCTCCCTGCTGGAAGGGTGGGTAAGGAGGGAGGGGTGTCAGAGGTTGAAGAGAGGGGCAGGATTAGTGAGCGACTCAGAGGAATAGAGAAGCAGATGGACAGAAAATGATATGGAAAGGAAGGGAAAGATGGGAAATGAAGCACATTATGGTGCAGAGATCCAGGAGCGAAAAAGTGGGACGCGGAGAGGAAGAGGAGTTCAATTGACAGAGGTTGGTAAATAATTGAAAAGAACAGAGAGAAAAGGATAAAAGGGGGAACAAAGAAGGATGATGATATAATAATAAAACTAATAACTCAAGTATATCAATAATTTAATAACACTAATATCTGATTTATGCACCACTGAGTTTCCTGCTGAACACGATGTTTTAAGACAAGAATAGTAAAATACACAATGGCGAGGTGAAAAAAAGAAAAGCTGATGATGAGGAGAAAATAGCTTAAAAGAGAGATAAATATCTGTTAAAGGATGAATGGTGAGTGGACGGAGAAGGCTGATGAAAGAGGATTCAAAGACGTATGAATGGAGAGATGGAAGGCGGTCGGAGATTATAATGAAGAGCAGAAATGAATGAGTGCGAATATGCAGTAGTAAACAGCGCCTGTATTTAACAGAACTCATGCCAATCATTTTATATTCTAACACATTTGGCATGATTATATACTTTAATAACTAGATTCAAAATCTCCCCTTTTGCAGGCTTCCTTGCAGGCTTCCTCGCTCTCTCGTTATCACTTCCTAATTAAGCCCCTTCAAAGCATTAACCAGTTCAGAAGTGCAAAACTTATTACATCTGAATTATTCTGTGATAATAATTTAAGCATGTTATGTCACACTGAGCCAGAAGTGAGCTACTTTTCTGGTTTCTGCTGGAATATGAATGACAGAAACAAGGTCTCCGAGTTCATTCACTTAGGATTCGACGTGATACTCAAAAGTTGTCGCTGCCGTCCAGAGCTGTGTGACCGTTCTGGTCTTGCCAACTGGCCAACGAAAACAATGACAGCCCGACAGCTGAGAGTTGTATTCCAAGAAGCAAGAACACTTCCTGAACGAGCAATTGGGTTTCTCAGCATGAGGAACAAACCAAGTAAACCCACAGCACAGGACTTTGCTTCTCACACTTACACATCTATATTCAGTATACGTGTCAGGTGAAATCACACCAGAGCAAACAGTAATTAATAATACAAGCTGACTGGTAAAGAAAGCGACAAGGGTTCAAGGGTCAACTTTGCTTTCACAGAGTACACACAAGAAAAATGAAGACGAGAGCAGAGCAAACACAAAATTTAAGTGTAAGTCTTTGCAGTTTTAAAACAGGGTATTCAGATCCTTTACTCAGGTAAAAGTGCCAATACAGTAATATAAAAATACTTAATTACAAGTAAAAGTCCTGCATGAAAAATCCTACTTAAGTAGAAGTACATAAGTATTATGAGCTTGATGTAGTTAAAGTATTGCAGTAAAAGTAGTGGTTTGGTCCCTCTGACTGATATATTATTATATATGACATCATTAGATTATTAATACTGAAGCATCAGTGTTAGAGCAGCATGTTACTGTTGTAGCTGCTGGAGGTGGAGCTAGTTTCAACTACTTTATATACAGTTAGCTAGTTTAGTCCATTGGTTTCCAACCTAGGGGTCAGGCCCCTCCAAAGGGTCACCAGATAAATCTAAGGGGTTGTGAGATGATTAATGGGAGAGGAAAGAAGAAAAAACAAAGTTCTGATACACAAATCTGTTTTCATTTTTTGGACTTTGCATTTTTGCTTTGCATATTGGATAATTTTACTTCTTTCGGCATTGAATGGTTATTCAAATGAAACCATATGAGAGGTTCAGAGTGGATTCACTATTTGGTGGAGCTATTAACTGTTAACTCATTGACATCTGAAATGTAACAAGGCATACCAGCTAGACTCTGCATTTTTGTAAGAGGTCACAAGCCAGAACAGTTGTGAACCGCTGGTTTAATCTTTAACAATGTGTTGTATTTTAAAAGCTTGTTGTATTATCCGTTGTGTCACCTGAAAAGTATCAAGCTTTCAATAAATGTAGTGGAGTAGAAGTAAAAAGTTGCAAAAAGTAGAAATACTCAAGTAAAGTACAAGTATCTCAAAATTGTACTTAAGTACAGTACTTGGGTTACTTTCCAGGAGTATTAATCACATAGTTTTCCCAAATAAAATCTACTCGGCCAATCTGCGGCCCCTTCATTCCTGAACATTGTGAAATCAAAATGAACCGGCTGACACAAAGCACAGCACAGCTTCAGATGCCTACGAGAGCGTTTGAATCTTCCCTCTGGCCAAACACGAAATTCAAACTCTCTGAGATACATGACAAACAGGTGAGACGGGTTCCTGGGTGGAGATCCTACCTGTGGCAAGACCGCCTAATCGTCAAATACCTCTCCTCTCCGACTACAGGTGAAGCATGACAGCAGAAGACAGAAGTTGTCCTCATTGCCGCCCCCTGCCCAGCACCTCTCCTCAGACTGCTCGCCCGACTGACCCCTCCTCTCCTCCTGTGCTCGTGACCTGACCGCATCACCGTCCAGTCCACCCGTCCGCCCTTTTTCCTGGGGTCTAAGAGCGCCAGCTAACGCGGCTGTACACCTGTAGTCGCTCCCAAGAGGCCTGCCGTCTCTGACATTCCTCTGCTTGGTTTGGAGTCTTTCTGAGACTTCATGGGTCACCCCCTTCTTTTTTTCTCTCCCCCCTTCTCTCCACTTTCTCACTCTCCCTCTGTGTTTGCTGTCATCTGATCTTCACAGCGAGCCTCCTTCCCCCCAAAGTAAAAGAGCTGTTTGTCCTGCAATGCCTCTTGTCTCTATCTTTTTCCCCTCTGAGTCTGTTTGCTGTTGTTTCTGTTCCCTCTTTCCACTCCTCCCTCCTCTCTTTCTCCCTCCCTGTTCCACTGTGTAAACTCTCACTGTCCCCTGCTGACCTTGGATTCGAAGCATGGCATGAAACTTGGCTTGTCTATCGCCTAGAAATCCCCCCCCCCCCCCCCCCCCCCCCCTCCCCCCTCCTCCTCCTCTCCATTCATTCCTCCCCCTTTCTCTTTCACTGCATCTCCAATTACACAGTCAGTATGTCCATCCTTTCCAAATTCCAGCCTGCCTTGTTTTTGGTGTGAGCTTTTAGCACACCTACAGAGAAAACAATGATGTGAGGTGTCAGGTTTAAACTCGCAGGGAGATCCAGCGTTTGTGTTTGTGTGTGTGTGTGTGCCTCTAAACAACCATAACTGCCCACAGGAAAGAATAGTTGGGCTTTTGTAAACGTCTGAGGCCATTGTGGCATCTGTTTACAGCATACACTTCATCAGGGCCTGCAGGAGAGTTCATAATCATAAGATTAAGCCGGCACTGTAGCTCAGGCTGCGCCACCTGTTCGCATTGTCTCATCAAGAGGCAGCACAATGCCGAGAGGTCCTGAGAGAATTCCCAGTGTCAGCCGCTGCTTCAACGGTATCCCTGCATAATTGAAGCCCCTCTCAGTCTGCTGGGTAGCTCAACACAAAGAGCCACTGTGTAATGGTACAGAACATCTGAAAAGGGTGATGTGAACGAAGGAGGAGGTGGAGGAGGAGGAGGAGGAGGAGGAGGGGGGGCAGGGGAGTGAAATTCCAACTTTTATCAAAGTATGGGCAAGCCTTCAGAAATATTTGTCTCGTTCCTGGATTCCACCGCTGCAGGGCTGCCAGAGTTGGGCTGGACATGAAAGAGTGATAAGAACAGTGCTAAGCAAACATTCACCTTTACCTCTCTAGTGTGATGTGGTTCTCATAAGAGTTTTATAGGGAAGGAGGAATGATTACAGCCAGGAAAACCTCTTTCAGTGTTCATATGGACACCTGACTGTTGTTTAAGGAAGACTTGAAAGATTGTGAACTTGTCCTTTAAGTCTTACATTCTGTTCACATTTAATTTTGAACCATATTTACATTCCAGAGCAGTAAAAACACCCTAAACATCTTTCTTTTAACCTGAAATTTCATGACTTTTCCTAATGTGACCTCGAATATAGAAAAATAGGAATATTTCAACTGTTTTATTATTATAATTATTATAACCAATATACTATTTGTGTGTAGCTGATACACATTTTTGTACATAGCAGGTGTTCCAGGAAAAAAAATGATGTTGCATTCTTCACATTCAGTATAATAATAATTCATTGTGTTGGCTGTTGTGTTCTCCTGTTTTTGGTAAAATAGGACCATAACTGTGAATGTTTTTTCTCCATATATAAATATTGTAAAACCTTAAGAATACACTCTCTGCTCTCTGAAAGCTTCATTAAGGATCAATCACTCACTTATTAATGACCGATGATATATTTATGAATGAAAAACAGATTTGTGGTTCAGAAGTTTGGTATAGAAACTAATTATGCGGGAATAATGAGAAGATGTGAAGAGTCAGAATATGAACAGTATGTAAAAATAATAAAGCTGCTGTGTTTTTAACCATTCATGAGGATTTTTACATTAAGCAACTGAAATTTGAGACACACACATACACGTTTCCATCACTTCAGGGGACATTACATTGACTTGCATTGATTTGCAGTCATTTCCTGGAAACTCTAATAACCCTACCCCTAAATAAAGTAATGAAATACAATATGGCAGTATGGAGACTTGTTTAAAGTCCCCAAAGGGGAGGTGAGTTCCTGCAGTGTGATTGTGTAAACAGATTTATGTCCCCACAACGTGAGTAATACAAGTACACACAGACACACACAAATACCTGCAGTAAAGTCTCTTCTCAAAAAGCGCTTATCGCTGTCCTCTTCTGCCATCTAGTGGTCTGAGCAACAAGGTGACCCAATGCAGTGAGTCTACCTCTGCAGTGCTGTCACACTAAATTAGGGTGACATTCACAAAGCCGGTCTACCTCACCGTCACACGTCACACGTGAGCACTGTAGCAGACATTTCCCACCACAGCTGAGCAGCAGCGATAAACAGACTGACTGACACTTGTCCCACATTTCTGCTTCGCCGTATGAATCTTTCATATAGAGCATCTTGCAGGGTGCAAACTGGATTGAGACAGCTATTGTGGTGCTGTTTTATAGTGCATGAATACCGCATAAAACACAAGGACAAAAGATTTTGAATTTGAGATTAAGTCTCCTGAATTGCAGGTGGGACTCTGACAGTTAAGGTGAGTCCCTCTTTGCTGCAGCAGCCATCTGCCTCTGTCTAACATGCTTACCTCACACACAAACACACACACACACACACACAGAGCATGCACGTCACATACAAACCCACCAAAAAAACCCACCAACAAATGCAAACATGCACACACTCAAACACGTATAGACACCGAAATGTGCACAGATGGACTCAGACTCAGACGGCAGACAGCAGAGGGACCACAGGCAGCCTTCGAGCGACCTTCACTCTAAACTACTCGGCTCCAGAATAGCACTGCAGCACCGCTCTGCACAAGGAGAATGACACAGACGGAGACACTCATTCATCTGGACTGGGAGGCTGGAGGCTGACAACAGTCCATTAACAGGGTTCTGACCTCGCAGGGGAGGAATTCAAAACTGCATTAATACTCAATTAGCGTCTGCAACTTGTAACTGCTTATGAAGTTTCTGAGCAGTTTATTTAAAGGAATCTGTTTAATATTAGACCCATTTAATTTTGAGTCTATCCGAGAGCCTTGTAATATTCAGTATAATGATGTGATATATGATGATGTAATTCCAACACTCAGAGGAATTAATCTGCCGCTTTAAAAGCCTCCACTTTTCCGGTTTCAGGCTTTCCACCAGATTTTGGACGCTGGCTGCAGAGATTTGCTCCCACTCAGCCACAAGAGCATTAGTGAGGTCCAGCACTGACGTTGGGTAATAAGGCCTGGGTCTGAGTTCATCCCAAAGGTGTTGGACGGGGTTGAGGTCAGGGTGCGGACGAGTTCTTCCACACCAGACTGAGAAAACCATTTCTTTATGGAGCTGGCTTTGTGCACGGAGGCACTGACATGTTGAAACAGGAAAGGGTCTTCACCAAATGGTTGCCATAAAGTTGAAAGCACAATAGTGTCTAAAATATCATTGTGTGCTGCTTCTGTAGCATTAAAATGTACTTTAATTAAGGGGCCTTGCCAAAACCATGAAAAACAGAACCTGTTAAACTGTATTTCAACACAACTTCAGAAAGTCATAAACTATATTTTTTTTACAAAAAGTTGAGATTGTATTTTACACAAGAACTATTGTAGCTTAATTTATGATTGTTTTGTTTTTCAGGATGTAATATACTTGATAGGATTAGAGTCATCATGCTGTTAGTGTAGTGTTATGCATTATTGAGTCTTAATATGATTATGGATTTTATGTATGTGCACTTTTTTTTTGTCTTTGAAGGGTTGTAAACATGTTTATATGGACCACAGAAGAGCAGCTACTGCAGCAGCTACAATACAGTAGCTAATGGGGATCTAAATGACCAAACAGGTGATTCTGCTCATATATTTTCCTCCTTTTTTAAAATTTACAGACTGGGAATAAAATACTGCAATTGCTACATTAAGAATTATCTAAAGCTTTCAATTTGACTTTGAGTTTTATAGACAACTGAGTTTAAACACCTTGTGCCTTAAAGCAGAACAGCTCAGTGTTTAAATATATGTAATACAACACAAAGTATCCCAATACTACCATATTGATAATGTATGGCAAGCGATCTTATTATGATGCTGAATTCAAAGCTGCTCTAATCAATATTTTTATATTAATAATGGATCGAATGACTACAAATGAAAGCAGGCACATAGCAGGCATCTGTTTTCAGCAAAAAAAGGCTCTGATAAACCGACTGTGCACAACCTGTCCAGCACCAAAACGGCAGACAGACAAAGTTAGCGACTAGCTGGTGAACATAGAGGAGCATTTAGAAGCTAAAGAGACACATATTTTTCTCAGGAGTCCGTGGAGACCAAAACAGATCTATAAGGAGAGAATATTGTTATATGTTACAGGTGGCCAAAAACATGACTTTCAATGAATATTAATGTTGCTCTGTGTCTGCTGGATGTGCAAATAGGCAACTATTTGCTAACATGTTTGCCATAATAGCTTTATAAGCTTTATAAGTTATGTAATGCCCTCAAGTACCCAGAAAATCAATTAATGCAGATTTTTGTACCTTTCAGAAGTTTGGTTACTTTTACACAGTTACATGTGATTTTTCCACTGTGACTGCTCGATACACTAACTCACCTTGGCAATGAGAAAGACGGGTTGCTGTACCAGCTGCTCCCCAGGTGTGTGCAGTCTCGTCCTCTGGGTGGCGTGTCGTCAGAACCGCTGCTCAGCCTCTCGCTGGAGGGGGCTCTGGTGGCGTCCGAATCCCCTGTCACGGTAAAGATAGAATCAGAGAGACTGGGCCTCTCATCGTGTGCCAGCGGGGCGAAGCTGAGCTGGACGATCTGCCTGGCGCTCTGGCAGACCGGCCCGTGGATGGCAGGAGTTAATGTGGGGAGGTCAAATGTCAAGACAGTTTGCGTGCTCGAGGTTAGTATCTCCTCACTGTCCAGGCTGTTGTATGATGTCCCTTTGGCTCGGTGGGACTCCATTATGCTCTCAAAGTGGCGGCTGAAGGTGTCCTCCGCAGCGCAGCGAGGGCCAGAGACCAAGATGGGGGATTTCAGGGCTGGATGGTGGTTGTCGAAAAAAGTTTCCATTGGTCTGGACAGAGAGGGAAGTTTCAGTACACTGCAATAACACAGCTGTGTTTGTAAAGAAAAGCTTAAATGTACGTTAACCAAGCAAGTGTTCGAGAAAAAGAAACTGAAACTATATAAGCCTGCTGAACTGTTAGAGGGCTGTGTCTAATTAATGCAAAAATGTCACCGAACCTGTTTACGATCTACTGTAAAAGTAGGTTATGGGTGAGATCCAAATTAAGTTAAAATATGTAGGTCAGGGGAAAATTCTGCGTCACCAGAATGTCTGTGAACTTGTGTGCGTTTACAAGCTTGTTTATGACTGTGGTTGTGTGTGTTTTCAACATGTGTGTTCACCTCTTCAGACGGTGGCCGAGCTCCTCCTGCGCCGCATACTTCTGCTTCCTGTTGTCTCCTTGCATCCTCACACTGGCCCAGCTCACGATTTCTTCCTCTTCCTCCTCATCTTCTTCTTCCTCCTCCTCCCCCCTTCTTCCCCGTCTTCTCCCCTCCTCCTCCCCATCTGTCCTCCCATACGCCAAACCTCCCAGCGGGCTGCTGCCTGTCCCTGAGTTTCCCTGCACACTGCGGTTACTCCCAAATGCAGAGTCGGCGTCATCCTGCTCAGCCAGCAGCACCTCGTCTATGTCTGTCTCCCTGTAGCAGCGCAGCGGGACGGCGTCCAGGTCGGTTTCTGAATACTTCAGCGTCCGGCGGATGATGCCAGTTTTGGGTGATGTCCCAATAATGGTGGGGGGAGGGGTCACCAATTCTACCTCCACATGTTGCACCTCGTGATTGGCAGAAAGCAGAGGAAGGGAGCAAGGGGGAGTCGGGGTGGGAGACTCACTAGAGTTACCACTGGGAGGAGCTGTGGAGGTTTCCAGAGAATCTGCAGGTAGAGAAAGTTAAATAACCTTTTTGATTTCTTATATGCTATTTGATATCATATGTTCCAACTGCAAAAAAGAAACATATATAGATAATTTGATTCTTCTAATAGATGGTGCTGTGTCATAAAATACAATTAAGAGCTAAAACAGAGTATTGAACCTCAATATTTATTTCTTATTGACCTAAATGTGTCCGTAACACTGATGGTTGAAAACTGTCAAGTTCCAAATGTTGTCCGGTCAGATTGGTAATGTTGTTTACCTGCTCTTGATCTTATATTCACTGACAGAAATCTTAAATTATTCTAACTTTGAGAACGCTCACACAGCGAGTCAACTCTTCACCATTCCTTTATTTATGGATTTAACAAAGATGATTGTAATATTTTGAGTACCTTTGTATTTCTGGTGATGTCACATGAATACGACTATTTACAGTATAAAGAAACTAGAAACAACTACTGATGGAGGCAAGATAACTGAAAGCATGATTTATCGAAGAAAAGTTCTGCTATGTGTTTGATTTTAGACTTAAGGCTGCACCAATCAATATTTTTATATCAACAGTGGATAAAGTGATTATGGCAACGATGGCTGTTGAGCATAGTGGAGCATTTAGCAGTTTACATGTTTTCCATATAAACATAATGCAGTGATAATATGTAATTGTTGTGTTTACAGCTTGTTTTGCTACACCCAAGTCGCCCCAAAAAATTATTAATACCGGTTTAAATAATAATTTTTCCAATTTGAGACTGCATTTAAAGTAGGCAAAGTTCTTGCATGGCTGCTTGTGTTTACACATTTAAATTGGAGTCTGGCTTCTTTTGGGAAATTAAAAAGTTTTGGCATTAGTACCAAAACTCAGATATCATATCTGCACTAGCATGGATTATTTTCAAATGATTCCCATTATTAAAGGCACAGAATGAGATATTACATCTGAAGTTGCCCTAAATAAAATACAGTGATACTGGCCCGCAGCAGTGTTACTCCACTGGCTTCTCTATCTCCTTTAGATCCCACCTAAATGATTCCCTTGTGAAGAATGAAGGCAAATGAATAAAAAACGCCTTTAGTTCAACACTGGAATAACAAGGAAGCTGATCTGCAGTTTACTGGATGAAATAGTAGAGGACATGCTCTGACTTTTCTCTCCCCTGCTAGCAGCCTCCTCAGCGGGGGTCCCGAACAAAAACTCCCACTTGGCACGTGCGATCCTCTGACAGTGAAGCGAGGGCACAGGCACTGCACAGGCACTGTCCGTCTGAAAGACACACACACACACACACACACACACACACACACACACACACACACAGAGACAAACTCAAGGCCAGTTCTGCAGTGCAGCATTAAATGATTAGATGAGAAGATCCATATCAGGCTGTTGTCTGTGTGTTAAGTATGGAGCAGGAGCCAGGAGGTGATTAGTTTAGCTTATCATAAACACTGGTGGCCGGTGGAAACATCTAGCCTATCTGGCTCTCTCCACAGTTCAAAAATCAATCTTTAAACACCTCTAAAGCTTACTAATTAACACATTGTATCTCATTTGGTTCATCCAACTCATTAGTAGTTTTAGGAAGAGTTACATGTCATCCCTTTTGCAGTTAAATATATATATGTATTGTCAGTGTTTTTTTTTGATTAATTGACAACATTTTTTTATTGTTATAAGGAGGAAAAAAGGATTTAGGGGAAATATCAGCAATGCCCTCTTTTTCTCTGGCATGGCAACGAGAAACAATTTAAACAATCTTGTGCTGTAGCTACAAGTCATGAGCAGACAGTATGTTGTTAGCAGTGGTACTGCAGAGCAATGATCACACCAGCCTCTAAATGGACCAAAGTGACATTTGCAGGTATGATTACATCTGTTTAATGTGCTGCAGCTGAGCAGCTAATTAGCTGTCTAGCCTGCTAACTGACGTAAGCGGTGCACTTTTCCCTGGTGAATGTTTGTTCGGTGGGTCGTTCAATAAGCTAAGGTGCAAGACAAGACGTGTGTTCATGTTTGTAAGTTAGATAAGAAGTAGACTTTAGTAGGAAAGCTAATGTGGGTTGTTCAAAGAAAGTTTCAGCACGTAACCTGCCTGTTTGTGTAGAGATTAAACAAACAAGATACATCGTGTTAATCAGTAAGCTTTAGAGGTGTTGGTGGATAGATTTTTGAACTTAGTAGAGAGCTAAGCTAGTAGTTCCCATCCACCTCCAGTCTTTATGCTAAGCTAGGCTAACTGCCTCCTGGCTCCAGCTCCATACTTATCACACAGACATGAAAGTGGTGTCAGTTTTTTCTAATTCTGGGCAAGGAAGTGAATAGGCGTATTTCCTATTTCCTATTTCTTTAACTCTTAAGTCTCTATATTATATGAAATTACATATTTTTCAGTACAAAACCAACAATGTAATTTGTAGCTTTGTCATTTCCAAAGTCCACCCAGTACACACCTGTATTCCTGAGGTGGCGGCCCCAGTCTCATTGCTCTGGTGGCTGGACTGACTGGACTCTGGGGACACACAGTCCCTGTCCCCCAAGCTGCCCGTCACCCCACTGGAGCTCCGTGAGGACGGCCCTCCCATTGCGCCGTTCTGCTCCACCTCGGGAGGATCTTCCACTCTCTGCAGGCGTGGCTGCTGCCCTGCCCCATATCCCTCCACCTCATTGCCCCCTCCTTCCTCATCACAGCCCTCATCCTCCTCAGGAGAGTCCAACACCACTGGTCCCAGAAGCAGGATCTCTCTCCTTCTTTGCTCAGCCCGTTTCTGCTGAGCTGAGGGGCTGAGCGGCCGACGGCGCTGACTGGACGGATGATCAGGAGCTTGGTTACCACTGGACCCCAATCCAGGGTCACTGTTTGGCCTTGGGCTGTTCGTCACATAATGCCCCCACTGCTGCCTAGATGTCCAACTGACCGGTGCCTCCTCAACACTTTGATTGATAAAGAGCCTGCGAGCAAGCTCTGTGCAGTCCCCTCTCTCAAAGGAGCTCAGTTCTCCTCTCCTGTCCAGGCTGGGGGACCAGGAGTCTCCGGTGTACTGTGGAGGCTGACGGCGATGCAGGGTGGGGGTTTCTGGTGCTCGGAGCTCAGCTTGGAATAGCCTGGGGTCCCTCATGGGAGAGCTGAGCTCGGTGGGAGGATGAGAGGGACGGAGGACACGTGAAGGAAGGGCTGGAGAACTCTGAACCGCTGGTAGCGCTGAGCTCTGATGCTGGGATCTCTGAATGTAGTCCTCCGTGTGTGTGTCATAATTAGCATGGGAGTTTGATTCATGTGAATGTGACTGCAAGAGGGAGTTTTCAGGCTGGTGTGAGTCTGTACTGTCAGCTACTGACGTGTGCTGGTCGTTTAAAGGGATGTTCATCTTAAGCGCTTGCTTATAATGTTGTGCATTTGGAGCTGAATTGTGAGATTCTCCATAGTTTGAGCTGCTTGCAAGCTCATCTAAAGCATTGTGCAATGAGGACCTCCTTGCCTCTGTGAAAATAGAAGATACTTTGGTAGCTTCCTCTGCAAGCCTGCGGGCAACTTCAGGGCTGTGAGCTGGAGAGGAAGATTTACTGTCACTTAACTGGTTCAAGCCCTCGACGACATTATTGCCAAGTTGGAGGATTGCTCCCTGTGGTGAAGCACTCCTGTTACAGGCCCTGTGAACATGTCTTTTGGTGGCTGGACTGCCTGCCACAGCTCTGTCCTCCCCTGACCAGTGAAGAGGGCTCTGGGACTTGACACAGGACCCAGGCCTCGAGTGCGGAGATTGCCTGGACTGGGACGATAGCTGGTCTGACGCTGGGCTCCGAGGCAGCCCACAAATAGCCTGGCTCCTATCTTTGGGGTTTACGAAGATGTTCTGACGCTGAACAGGAGACCCGGCCCAGGACTGACAGCGTGGCTGTTGGTTGTAGCGCAAGGATGAGGTGTGCTCAAGTGCATGGGCTAGTTTAATCCTCAGTAAAGGGGAGCCAAACTCCTCCACAGCCCTTTGGGTAGCTGCCCTGCCGATGAGGTCCAAGGCTGGTTGGCGAAGGCCAGGGGAGAACGTCTGCTGGTGACTTCCTGGAGATCCTGGAGATCGGAAAGTCAGCTTGGGACTGGAGCAGCAAGAAGAATTGGGACTCCCATACCAAACTGGGTCGGTGAGCCTTTTGTGATAGTGTAAGGGGGTGGATTTCTCCTCCCTGGTCGCTCTCTCACATATTGAGTTGCGTGGACTGTCCAAGGTCTTCACATTAGACTTCTCAATGTAGCTGAACGTAACCACAGACCTCTTCCCATCGCTGACTTCCTCCTTGTTAAACCTCTGGCAGTTGGGAGGTGTGTGAGGGACAGCGATCTTTCCAGAAGATGGCGTTGGTGGAGAGCGGATGGCTCCAACACAGGGTGAACTCCAGCGCTTGGTGACTGAAGGAGACAGGGAGCCGCTGGCTTGCTGGCGCTGAAACCTAACAGTGCTCGGAGACGGAGACTGGCTATGTGTGCCGTCCTTAACTAGATGGTGAGCTGTGGAGGTCTTCGGGACGGTCTTGCTCGCTATCTGAGACAGGAGCTTCGCAGGACTATCCCGAACTGAGCGCCCTTGAGCAACCCCTTCTTTATTTTCTCCAAATTCCCCTTTCCCTCCACTCTGATCTGGGGCAGGCCTCACTTCCACATACAGATGAAGGACTTTTCCAGACTGGGACATGACCTCCGCTCAGCACGTAATGAGGACAGAGAAACAGAAATGGGGCATAGAGAGGGAGTCAGGCAGGGTGAAAGAGACACAAACAAGGATATGTTTGTCTTTGTCCTCCTCTTCTTTTATTTGTTGGTTCAGTTGTTGTTTATCTGCTGGTGGTGCGTGTCACTTTATTTTTAGACGGTCTTTCTTCTCCCTCCCAGAGCGTCCGTGTGCAGAGCAGAGACACACAGGCTGAAGGGCCAGAGGACAAACATGCCCATGGGACACCTCCAACAGCTCCCTATTCCTCATACCTGTGAATAAAAGAAAGGAGGAGTTGTTATCCTTTGTATTCTCAAATGTCTCTAGATACACACAGGGTATTCCATATATATAAATATCATATGTATATATTTTGATCCATATAAGCTAAGTTAGTGGTGCTACTAGTTCCTCTTTCATTGTATGAGATTGAATTCTTCTCATTTGTCTCTTGACACTGTTGAAACCAAACCAATATTACAGGATAAGGTGGGTGGTGGTGTCTATATTTTTTTTATATAGTCAACAAATCCTATGAAAAGACCAAAAAACCAACAATGTGTTCGTCTGCAATACTTTCTGTGATTTCCTTGTCCTGTCAGTTCCAATAAAGACAAACATTTTTTAAAAAAATAGACCACAAACTGTCATTTCCTCATAGAGCTGGGGACTGTAGCAAATGTTACTCAAACAGGAGTAAATACTGCATATTAATACTGCGGATTAATACACATTTGTGAGCATTTATGGCAGCAGGACGTTGCATGTGGGATTGACTCAAAAGCCCTTTTCAGATTTGGAATTTGTGATAATTTCTGGCTTCATCGAGCTGTTAAAGCGACGGAAGTGGAAGCGTAGTCGCCGCTGGAAATCAGAGGTGAAATTAAGGTAGAAGAGTGTTTTCAGTTCTCCCACAGGCTGCATTACGGAAGGATTTTAAAATGTATTTTGTTGCTGAACCCTTAATTAATGACCATCACAGTGAATCATTTATTAGATAGAAAATTTCTGCTGACTATCTCACTGACAACTTGCTTGTTACGGTGAATTTATAGCCTCTGCAGTAGCATCTCATTCATTTTTTAAAATAGTTTTCTTTTTGTCATTTATGATATGCAATCCCCCGTTATTGTATTTGTTCATTATTTATTTATTTTCAAGCTTTAAAAAGTAGTTGGTTGTTGACAGAAGTTTCTCAACAATTGATTTACACATTACTAAAGTCTTAAAGTTTTAATGGTGCAACCTAATTTATTGAAACTAGATACTAAGGAAGGACTTTACACACAAACCTAGTGATGGATTTATGAACAGCTGATAGGCTTTAAGGAAACTGATGTGCATTTTTCCCAATGTTCTGTCTTTTAATAAAACAGACTATTAATTGAATTGTTTAATCATAGACGACTTTTGTTCGTAGACCACAACACATTCACTTGGTACAGATATTGTCTCTGACATTTTCTCTGGGATGAACACCTCACCGTATTGTAGTGAGGTGTGTAGTTGTTACATGCTGTCACAGAGAAGATGAACTCATCCTGCTGAGAGAGGAAGCAGGAAATTATCCCTCACTTCCTCCCCTGCTCTCTGACTCACCATTGATAAGACCTGCTGTTATTTAAATTCTGAATGAAACATTTCAGGGTTCAGGATTCAGTGAGAAATAAATCGAGTTTCTGATTGTGAGAGAATACACAGGCTGAAATGAGTCATGGAAAATCAAATTACACTGATCTGATCTGAATTTATTTTAGGAGCCGTTGTGACATTAATGCAGCAATAATACAGATGACTTCCTGTGTGCACAACATATTCAAATGAGCTTATTCAGTCTGTCAGTTCTTCGCCTTTCTATTTCAAGTTAAACCTCCTACAATTCACTGAAACATGACCCAACATGCAATGACTTACATGATAGAGAACACCCAGGGTGCTCAACCACATCACCACCAAGAACCAAACTCTTATCACAGAAATGTCTTTGTTATCCTGTGTTTAGTTTGGCGCCTGAGCTACTTTCCCTCTTTGTCGAGTTAAATACTTAGGCAGTTATTCAACTAAACCAAGTTCTTTCCAATTGTCAACATCGTGTTTATCGTTCATGCAGAACGACTTTCCACGCCAATAATGCCACAGACAACAGAGCTCTTGTGTAAAAAAAGACGAGGATGGTGAACTCCAGACTGCTGCCAACAGCGACAGATTGGAGTTGCCTTATGGTAGCGGTTGGAGAGAGCGTGCTTGTCGAAAATTGAAGTTGACAGAACAAAGAGAACTTGTGAGAGACTTGGCACGCTAAGCCAGCAACTTTCCCTCCTTGACCCCGACTGATATGTCTGCCCTCACTTCAAAGAGACCAAACTCAATCTCACCATTCTTTTCAGTCTGGCGAATTAATCTCAATTATTTTACCTAGCGGAGTCAAAGCAACATTTGTAATGCTGCTTTCTGTTTTGACCCTTGCATTCACTATTGGAAGTCTAATTAAACCTTTTCTATTCATTGTGGATAAAGGCATGGACAAAGTTCCCTCAGTTAAAATGCAATAAAATTCCCTCTTTCTCTGTCTAATTAGTAAACTTTTACTGCCTCCTTTTGTCACACTCTATCTTTCAGTCATTTTCACACATCAGAGCTACTGTTCCCACAGCTACACCATTCACAAAAAAGGGCTTTGTCCAGTTGTTGGTGGCTCCATGGGGTCCTATTGTCTATAAAGGTGTGAGGTGAGGAAGACAGCACGGCTCCTTTGCTGCAACATTAAGGAACGTTGCCACAGAGCTGATTAGTACATTTTCACTGCCAGTAGAGAAAGACTGCATCCACACTATGTGCTAAATTTGGAAACAAGTCTTTCTTTCTCTCTCATAGTGTTTTTCTCACCTGAAAATTAAACTCCAGAGTGCAAAATCAGCAAATGCCGGCCACGGGTTTTAGAGGAAAACTATACTTTTGGAAAACAATGACATCATCAAGGGGGGGCTGTGTTGCAGTAAAGTTTAGAGGCTAACTTTCTGTCTGCCCCCTCAGTGAGCCCTCATTTTAAATGTTAATATAACCGCTCACACAGCACAGATGGTGTCATTAACCTGTTTTAATATTCATTGTGTCAGACACTGGCACGATCTTAAAATTGTGAAATTGTGACTGGACTGGATGTGAAATTACACCTAGTAAGGGGACATGAACAAGCAACTTACCTATAAATAAACCTATAAATATAAATAAAATAATAGTTAAAAAAGTCTAAAATAATACTGTGGAATATTCCTACAGAAATATACATATCTTACCCAATTGTAAAGCTTAATAAGCAAGATAAATAAGTAAGTAACTGAAATGACCCCAAAATGTGATGGGCACAGTAACTATGGTTACAATAAAGCGATTAAATCACTATTTTATGCTTATTCAATTCTCTGAAAAAGAGAAAAAGTAAATTTAATTTTAAGTTTGGCTGTATCGAAACACAGTAGGGGTCACAAGGACCAGCTGAGACTCAGCAGAGTAAATTTATATATAAGTTTTATATAACAAAACTATGTAAATGCAGTCCATGCACCATTTAGAGCCTATTACCGTGTAGCTGACATGTGCCTCGAAATTGTAACTACGCATCAAGGCTACAGCACAACTTTGATTGTTCAGTCTGCTTGTTTTCTCTCCATCATGTTTCTGTTGCTGGTGGAGATTATTGATCATGAAGACAAGCATGCTCAGTAAACACTCTGTTTCAATAACACACGCACACACACACACACACACACACACACACACACAGCAATTGCATGTTAGTAGTCTCCTATTCAGTAATGAAACAAAGTGAAATTAAAGGTAAGAACATGAAACTGTCGCTCTGTAAGTACTTACATGCATAAAACATAAATCAAAACCTACACTGTACAGTAGGTATTAACTGTTTTCCTGTTGTTTTGGTCTCTTAGTGTGGACGGAGATCCTCCTGAAAACATCCAGATGACAGACAACACTGTCAGATTTAACTGGCTTAGTGTGGACGTACAGTAGCCATCATACACGTGACGGAGCTGGTGGAGGGATATGATCCACAGGGATTATTAGTAGATATGATTTGTCGTCTTTGTCCTCATCATGAGAGGAAGTCTGTAAGACGACGCTGGCCGGTTATTGATCCTGGAAAGAGCTGATGAGCACGAGAGATGAAGATGGGTGAGAGAAAGAGCACATGAGAGATAGAGATAGAGAGAGATAGATGGAGGGCAGGAAGCACAAAGGCTGGCTGTGGGAGATACTGAGTATAAGGAAAGCAGGATGAGGGAGTCATGTATGTGAAGGAGAGAGTCGGGACTGGCAGTCGGCCAGAGTGATGGGAGTGCAGAGTTACAGGAAGATAACTGCAGATCTAATGCAACCCTCTTCTTTCCAGCCAGAAAGTGCAATGGCAGAGATTTGAGAGGGTCAGATCACTTACATCCCAAAAAGAACACATTTCGCAATTGATCTATTCTGTATCGAACGACTCAAATAGTTTAAATTCTAGTGGAGATCCCACAGTTTCAAAGGATACCAATTATGTTGGTAAGAAAGTGTATAAAATGTTGCACAATCTTCATCTTGAATAATTCCATTTGATGGATTGATATTGCGTTTGAATGCTTAAAGGGGACATACAGCATCCTGCACATTTCTAGGTCTATATTTATATTCTGGGGCTCTACTGGAATATCTTTTCATGACTTACAGTACATGATATGTCCCCTTTATCTCAGTGTAAACTCGCTTTAATGAGGTGCTGGTGCAAGAATATGCAGTGCACTGTCAAGACAGAGTGGACTGAAGGGATTTATACATCCTTAAAGCTATTTAAGGGGAAATATAATGGCAAAACTGGATGTTAAGAGATTACACTGTTGTTGTAAATTTAGCCTTTGCTGCAGTGCCACCGTTGAGCGCCCAGTTTTTTGATACTCGTCCAACTTGGCACCAGTTGTGGTGGCCCTATCACTACTGTGCCAGGAGTAACAATAGAAACAGAACATTACCACTCGTCACCTGCCACGCTCTGCCTGATTTACAGAATAACACTTCAATCACATGAATTAGAGAAACTCGATCAACAAGGGAACTTCTCTGCACTCCATTAGGACACTGTAGTGGGTGCTTCCTGTGCAAGTGATAAAAATATGAATTTTCTTCCTTTACGCTCTGTGTAAATGACCCTGGATGATACAATGAGTACAATAAAATCCAAATTAAGTGTATTTAAGAGCATTCAATTTTCAAGAAATTCGTGTTGAATGTGTTTTGTTAGTTGCAAGAAAATGTAAAGCGTGACCGTGACACAATCAAGAGTCGACTACGCTCGTAATCTCTATTAATGTGTGCTCTGTCAGCATCAACAAACCCTCCTACATTGTACCAAATAAGATGATATGGTACATTTTGTTTAACAGGAATGTTTCAAATCCTTCAAATGGTTAAATATTGCTAATAGGGTTAAATATTTGGTTTGTTTTTTTATTAACATAACAACCTACACATAACACATTTGTCCAAAAGTGTGAAATGCAGCAGGACGTATAAATGCTTTAATGGCCACCAGAGTATTTACAGGTTTCTGAGCATACTATGATAATAATAATAATAATAAGAAGAAGAAGAAGAAGAAGAAGAAGAGTGGATGTATTTAATACTTTCACTGTGGAAATTAATTATTGTTTTAATAACTTTTAGTGTTTTTTTCCTGTTTCATGCTTCAGTTTTATGCTCAGTACCTAGTTTGAATTACATGTTATTTGTGTTTCTGTTTGTCTTGAAATGTTCACGGTGGATTAAAGCTGTTTTTCGTTTTTTCTTGGCTTTCTAAGTAGTGGGACAAGTGTACTATATGTTATGCTATTTTATGACAGAATTAAAACAAATTACTTCAATAGTTCAATGTTTTCATCCTCAGAGATGATGCTATTTTCTGATACAGATGCCCCCAAAAACAGTGAATAACTTAAATGTTCAGTTTTACATTTATGTCAGCTGTCATTTAGTGAAAGCAGTGACAATAGATACAAGAACAACAAGAGACAACAAAATGCTGTCAGGGCAACAGTCACAAACATTATGTACAGAATGTAAATGCAGAAAAGTGCATGTTTGCTAAAACACTGAACAATTATATGACTGAAGAGTCCTGGTGCTGTGGTATACGACTGCAACATATGATTATTTTCATTGCGGATAAATGTGTTTGATTATATTTTGGATTCATCGATTGCTTATTTATTAGTCTATAAAATGTCAGAAA
Source organism: Thunnus maccoyii (assembly GCF_910596095.1). Classification (NCBI taxonomy): domain Eukaryota; kingdom Metazoa; phylum Chordata; class Actinopteri; order Scombriformes; family Scombridae; genus Thunnus; species Thunnus maccoyii. The sequence continues at coordinate 6,093,230 of NC_056552.1, forward strand.
ATAGTTTCCAGAGCTCAAGGTGACAAGGTGACATCTACAAATAGCTTGTTTTATCTGACAAACAGTGCAAAATGCAAAGATATTTCATTTTTAATCATATAAAACAGAGAAAAGTAGCAAATCCACACATTTGAGAAGCAGGAAACCGCTATTTTTTTTAGTAATACATTGTGCAATAGACTGATCCTTCAGCACTATGTTCCTTTTTTAACATTTCTACTAAACTTGTTTTACACCTAAATGTGGTGCAGCAGTTGGTGATATTGTTGTATTTAAGAGATATTCTGTCTGGCCTTTAAGGGGTGCTATAATGTCAACATTTTTTACTCACTCTAATATCCAAGACAGCATTGCTCACTTGTCCAATTCTGGATGGAGAAGTAGAAGTTTTTTTTTTGGTGATCTTTTATTCAAAGATACAATCACAGATCTGATAGCCTGACAGCTGTAACCGAAGAACAAAATATAAAACTTTGAAAAGGTCTAAACACCTCCTGACATACGTGAATAAACAAAAAGCCGCAGCTGCTCAACCTTGAAGACTCATCCCCTCTTGTTGTCCTTCTGGGTCTCAGTGCAATCAAAGGGACACACACAGAGGATCACACATATGGATAAACTCCATCGGGTCCTTTAGCTGGCCATTTACGAGTCAAATCACACAGGTAATTAACATCCAACCAGCGTGTGAAGCTCTAATATTAGCTCCCTGGATACGACGGGGTGTGGGTGGGGTGGGGGGGGGGGGCTCATGCTAATATTAGCTCTCAGCTTGCTTGTTGCTGGCACTGAGCACTAGGAGCTATGCTTTCAGCGGCATGACAGGTTGTGCAGTTAAAGCAGTAACACATTAAAAGCCTGCAGAAATTAAAGGGCTTTGTATGAAGTTAATGGGTGACGAGGGATATTCAGCCGCATTCACAGAGCAAAATGAGCCATCCAAGCTTCCGATCATCCGCTCACACCGATCGAAGTGACTATTGATTTCTCTACGTATAATATTACGTTACATCATATTTGGCATGGCTGCCTACTCATGCAAATTCCCAAGAAACGAGCGAGAGCTCACTGTTACACCCGTACGCTCAAACTCGATGAACTTCCACTCGCCACTGTACTGAATCATGATTAACCAAACGTCACTAAATAGTTAAGAGTGTCAGAGATGTCTTAGAAATGTGAGTTTGTTTGCGTTTGATACAAGGCTGTCTAACTCTCCAGCTTGCCGCTCCTTGCGTCTGACGCTGCCTTCAAAGACACATTCAGACAAAAGAGATGAGTCCTCTGACTCATGCAGAGGCACAAAAAGTGTGTGTGCGTGTTGGGGCAGAGTTGTGTGAGAAGAAAGATGCAGAGAGGCTTATTGGTGGAGAAAGGAGGGGAGAGACATTCAATCAGCTCCACACTGGCCATGACCTTGGTACCATATTCAACTCCTCCACTCACCACCTTGACGCTGAATGAAGAATGACACATAAAACACAAAGACTGAATTAATAAAACACATTCTTCTTTGCTCTACTAACCTTCCTGAAACAACTGACTGTTTGCTAAACTGTGGCCCTTCTGTTACTGGTACTAAGCCTGTCAAGCTTTCTGTTCTTGCACAGCGGCAGATTTACAAATATGCAGTATTTTTTTTTTAACAAATGGTGGCTGATTTTACACAGAAGCAAACAAAAGCAAGCTTTTCATTTCAAGCTAACGCCTGTAAATTTTGTCAGCTGAAATAACAACTTTCGCTTGCAGATTTAATCAGCTGTGACAAGAGCTAATACTCTGAGTTAGCTGAAAACTCTGTAGCTGACTTTTTAATATTCATTTTAAAACAAGAACCTAATGCACTTGATGGCTACATACATGATGTAATGCTAAAAAACTGAGGCTAAAGCTTACATAACCCAGACAAAAGCCAGTTAGCCGTAGTATTGTAGTACAGAAAAATGTGCAACTGATTATTCAGACAAACAACATAGAGGTTAGATTTACATTTTAATGTTTGTATTTTCAAACAGTTTGTGGCACTTTACAAGAGAAAAGGACTTGATGATGAGGAAAAACCCATGAGTTAGCTAACATAACATAACATAACACAACACAACACAAGTTTTGGCACTAAGTGTAAACTTCCCCATACCAAATAAAGACTGAGACCGCTAGCTGCTGTTGCTAAACTCTTAACAGCATCTTGGTTCACACAAAATGGATGTTCCAGTCAAGGTCTGGTATTATTTTAACCTGTAACCCCTATGTGTATTTATTAAATCCCTTGCCTTTGGAAATAACCCTAAGTTAATACTGTCTGTGGTAAGCCAGTTAGCTTGGCATGCTAATGGCTGCTAACGTAAAAACACAGTTTAATCCATTCCTTACACTTTCCTCGTGTTCTTGGTTTTTAATGATCAAGTATTGCCTAACTACAGCCTCATAAAAAACATTTATGTGGAGAAATCCAAAGCCTGCCGTGTCTGGTTATGGTTAGTAAACTATGGTTGGACAATCATTGTTCAGAGAGTTTAGCAATTGATCAATTAAGAGAATTCAATTATTTTTGGTTACAAACAAGTCCATTTACAAGCATCTGTCTCTGTGGAACCATCTATGTTAAAAAAGTGCTGTAGTCATATTGATTCAAACAGCATCACCATTATGGACAAAAAGATAGAATTTCTTGCCATTGGGGACGATGGTCAGAGAAAGATACGTAACCATTTAAAAAATCTGCTCAAATGAGCTGCATTGTTGTTGATCTCTTTGCTGCTTGCACTCATCACCTTGCTGCTAAATGCATGAAATCCAAAAGTCCTCAGAGACTCACTGAGATGTGACCAAAATTGAGACACTGCAGGAAAACCCTAAATAAATAGTTTTTTCTTAGAATATAAGATACAAGTGATTCCCAATCAGTAACATCTTCAAAATCTCATAGACAGTAACTCAGGTTTTACCAGCAGGCGACCGTACTCACCCTGATGTCCCTGCTGCTTATCATATTCTACTGAAGTGGTCAATGTACTAGACTTTAGAGAGGACAGCAGCTCAGTGTTGCTGATACAGATAAAAATGAGCCATTTTCTGCCATCTGAACACCAGAGAGAGATTTTAAACACCTCTCTAGATAAACTTAACCTGACACGCCAGATGGTTTGTTACACAGGACCATCTGAGAAGTCGTCCTTGGAAACTGTTTGGAAAAGGGCAAAATACTTGGCAAGTAATTGGATGAACCATCTGTCACTGTCTCACCTTGCGAGGCAGCTGGATTCTTGAGATCACAAGATCGGTCTGAAACACCGATAGTTCGGAAACAAGCGCATAACTTGAAGCCTGACAAGATGGATTCTCGCGTGATCACTTAATCCTGTGAATCCAGCTGCCACGGTAAAGGTAAAGATAAACCAAAAGCCAAAGATAACTTGAAGACTGACCAGGCTTCAACACAAGATGACCAGCTTATCCATATTAGCCACAGTGTTTTGATTTTTGGCAGGTTGTTTGGCAGCAGGTTGTCATGAGGCTCCAAACTGGAAGCTAACGACAAACTAGAGGCACAACTAACAATTATTTTCATTATACCTTCATCTGTCAATAATTATTATTTGATTAATTGTCTTCTGATGATCCTAAGCACCGTCTGTTACCCTTAGTATACCAAACACAGCTAAATACGAACCTATACGGAAAACCTTCATCATCTTTCCACTCTGATGCCTGTATGGTACATTAACGCGATATTACAAAATACACGATATACAGTATGACGACGCTCCATATCCTGATCGTGTCAACAGTATTGTCGTTATTCCATTTCCAAAGCCTAAAACAGATTCCGTTAAAGGTCAATAGTCAATCAATAAGGACGCCATTGCCTCATGAAAGGTAACATTGTCGTGATATGTTTGAGTAACTTAAGTTAACATTTAAAATGAAATGATAACTAAATGGTGTGGATGTCGCCATATTTTTGAGCGAAAATTGTCCAACATAGTCCAAATATCTATCGCAATTTTGCATCTAAAGAGACATCCTCTTCAGTTTACAGAAAAGCAAAAGCAAATTATTATAATTAACAGAGAGTATTTGGCAATTTTGCTTGATTTATGACTTAATTTTTTCGATTATCAAATTTTCTGACGATTCATTTACTGTTAATCGACGAATCAGTGAATTCACGCATCGTTTCAGCACTACGTTAAAATTACTTTATGTGGGTTGAATTATAAAATGCAAGATTAAATCCTGTAATATTAAATCCAAACAAACGTGAAGAGTGAAACCTTCGTGTAAGGACTCACATTCACTGGAAAGAGCAGCACAGACTCCATGAAAAATGCATAAAGTGGACTGACTTTTTGTTTAACCTTTATCCACCGGCTGTTCTGCTCTTGGGAAGCCAGCACTCATGTCAGGGACTGCGAGTACGAGGAAAAGTTGCGTGTAAAGAAACACATAATTCACCGTTACGGTCACTGAGGTCAGCTCCCAGAAAGGGGGGGGGGGGAGGTGTTAAAGGTTTAATAGTGTATTTGATCTTCTGTTTATTTCATTTCTTTAACAATATTGTGTATTATAACATTGTGCAATGTGTCTAATTACTTTATTACTACTGTGTCTATTTATTCATGTTTATTTGTACTATATTCACTACACTAGTCAGACTTTTCTAGAGCTGCAGTTAACAGTAGTTGCAATTAGTCGATTAATTGATTAGTCGATCAGCAGAAAATCAAAAACTATTCGATTATGTAATTTTTCAAGCAAAAACACACAACAGTTAATGGTTCAAGATTCTCAAAATTGATAATTTTGATAATTTTCTGCTTTTGCATCATAGTAAATTGAATATTTTTGGGTTTTGGCTTGTTGGTTGCACAAAAGACATTTGATGACATCACCTTAGGCTCAACATATTTCTGATGCACTTCTTTTTTTTTTTTTTTAAACTGTTTTCTGAGGTTTTATAGACCAAATGATTAAGTCAAGACTTTTCCTACAAAGTAGAGAGAGTACAGTCCGGTTGGGCCACATGGTTGAAATCATTGTCACGATATAGATAAGAACATTTTCCTACATCAATATTTCTCATTATAACACAAATGATCACATATCAAACCATCAAATGGTTGAAAGCAATGAAGTATGTTCCACTGTTAAGAATTACAAACCCTTAAAATATGCATTTGTACATTTTGGTTGCTGTAGGGCTGCAACTAACATTTATTTTCGTGATCGATTAATTGATAGTTATATTAATACCGTAGTTATATTTCTTACAGCCAAAGGTGACGTCTTCAAATTTCTTGTTTTGTCTGATCAACTGTCAAAAATCCAAACATATTTAGTTTATAAAAGTTTAAAATCCTCATATTTGAGAAGCTGCAACAAGTAAATGTTATCTTTCTATCAATTCATCGATTAATCATCTCACCTCTAATTTGGACAACAGTAATATTGTTGTGCAAATACACAAGAAAATTACAAACTAAATCTTGAATCTTGAACATGATAAGGTCATATTTTCACAATGTTTTTGCTGAAATTCAGTAACAACAATAAGTGAAGTATACAGCAGCTGAGTGAGGGTATAACTGACTGATTACTTATCACATGGAACATGTCTTGAACAGGGGTGGCACTGCATGCATTGACATGCCCACACATAATGATTATACTAAAATATGCAGTCCCTCATTTCACACATCCTCACACATGTTCTCTCATTCATGCCTTCACACTCACAGTCTCACCCTCCCACACAAACACACGATATACTTTAGAGTCCCACTTTTCTTCCTGTCTATCAGTCATCTCTTCTTCGGTCGAACAGTATGACAAGTAACATCTGGATCATCTGTATCATCGTGCAAAGCTGTCAGCTACCTGTGTAGCTGTTTATCTTGATAGACCCTGTGCTGTCAGCACACACCAGAGACACTAACAGCTACATTTTTACTCACAAATACACAAACATAAAAATCTCTCCTCTCCTCCTCTCATCTCAATCTCACACTCACCTCTCCTTCTCTCACAGCCGCTTCATCCATGCAGGATTTACACCTCCCACATGGTTTATCTGGTCTCATCCTTTCTGTTATCCCTTCTTCCTTCCCTCTCATCTTCCTTCCTTCCTTCTCCTTCTCCCCAGCAGAGCATAGGAGACCTGTCCGACCAGTGAAACCAGCCAGTCTCCCTTCCCCGGCAGCAATGCTCACACTCAGCCAATTAGCACGCTCACATCACCTAGCCCTGCCCCCTTTCCCTTCCCTCTGCCTTCCACATACATGCTGAGTCAGTGTGGAGCAGTTAGTAGCTGGTATGGGAGGTGCTGCGAGGGAGCTAACGTGCAAGACGGGGGGGTGGGGGCAACAAGCGCTCGTACAA